>NW_026755914.1:0-1189 GCF_022355385.1 Mustela nigripes
GCCCAGAAACCTAAGGTTGCTTGTGTTCCCAGACTTCTGTCCTCAACTCCTGGCCCACAGGCCTCCAGTTTGGCAATTCCAGAACTACAATGCAGCCCTCTGCCTGCCGTCCAGAAGAAAAAACATTGCCCTCTGGGACTAACCAGAAGCCCCAAAGGAGGATCAAACTTTTCGCCACATGACTGTACCCCAATTCTACAGGATGCCCTGGGTACTCATGCCCTTTCTGTCACAGCCTGAGCCTGGCCCTCCAGACCCACACCCAGCCAGCTGGACTCACACTGAACACATCGGACCTGCCAAGCCTTAGGTCGTCATCTCTTCCCAACTTCGGTTTTCAGGCTTCAGAAACTAGACGTTTTCTCCAATCACTGCCCAGGGTTGAACATGAGGCAGAAATCCTTCCCCATGGCAAGAAATCTTGTGGTTGGCGTGTTGCCCAACGTTCAGTGTAGTTGATAGCAGTGTGGCCCTTTGACCCCGCCATGCTTGAGGGCCGCGTTGGTCACAAATATGCATTGTGACCCTCAGCGTGATCCCAGTCCCCAAGTAAGGTCTCTCAGTTGCTGGACCAAGAGACCGCATATTGGCCTTGCCATGCCCCTAGGCCCCAATTTTTAACCATAGTTCGTGTTGTCCATTGGCCCCTCCCCAGTGCTCTGCTTTAGAATGAGGTAACCAAACTGAAAGGACTCCTCCCATCCCACAGATTGACTCCAAAATTGGGATCGGGCCAAATCCACAGAGAGGAAGACTCATCCATGGCCCATGATGCCTCCCTGACATTCCACGCCCATCTTTGACACAAAATCCAGAGACAAAAGCCTGAATAAGCGCCTCACACTCGCTCTTTCTTCCTATCCCAAAGAGTTCCCCTCACGGTCTGTAGATCGCGACTGCCATACCTACGTCCCCAAAACAAGCCGAGTCTGTGTTTTCAGACTTCTATCCCCACATTCCTGGTTTCCACACCCTCCAGCCTGGGGACCCTGGAGTCACACACCAGGTCTGTGCCTCTCAACTCCACGGGAATTCTGCCCCTTCCATTGACCACAATCATACAAACTCGGAGAAGCCTCCAAAGTCCCTAAGGTCATCCCCATAGTATAGAACGCCCAGGACAAACAAGGGCTGCCTGGAACCAGCTGAGCATCCATCTCCACTCATACTGTAGATGGATGTCCCCATA
>NW_026755915.1:0-1189 GCF_022355385.1 Mustela nigripes
ATATATAAATTAGTATTGGATTGCAAGCCAAAATATAAAATGAATACATATAAGTCCATACTAATATAAATAAATGACTGAAAAAATAAATGTATAAGAAATAAAAAAAATTCATGCAGCATTCTACATAATTTATGCCAATATTCTGGCTTCAGTGAGGGTGTCATAGCTCCTTCTCCTTTAGGGTGAGTTGTGCATAGTGACTTCCTTCCAAAGAGTACAAGATCAAAATAATGAAAAATTAATACTTTAATAGTAGAGAAAGCTGACAAACACTACATCAGTCAAGAGATCAAGGTCAACATCAACCAAGCTGAATCATATTGATAGTATTTACCCTTTATATGATAAGATTAAAAGGTCAATTCACCTTTGTGGTCTTTCTCTTCATAAGCCATAACCCTAGCCTAATTATGACAAAAACAGTGGAAAAATTCTGATTCTGTAGGAGCATCTTACAAGTAAATACACACACCAAAAAAAAAAAAAAACCCAAAAAACAAAACTGGCCAGTACTCCTCAAAAATTTCAAAGTCATCAAAAAGGAAAAAAAAATTAAGAAACTGTTATAGACAAATGGAGCCTAAGAAGAAATGACAAATGTCTTCAAGAAGACATAGTGATATCATGGGATAGAAACAAATAAATGAGGTAGAATCAAGAAACTTTCCATAAATTATGGACCTTAGTTAATAAATAATCTAACAATATTGGTTCATTTTTTCATTGACCATAGCAAATGCATCATGCTAATATAAGATGTTAACAATAGGAGAAACTTGTGGGTGATAGATAAGGGGAGGTCTCTATACCATCAAAGCTGGGGACATCATAATTCTTGACTTCAAATTATATATTACAAAACTGTAGTATCCAAAACAGTATGCTTTTGGCATAAATATAGACACAAGATTAATGGAAGAGAATAGAAAACTAAGAAATGGATCCACAACTGTATGGTCAATTAATCCCTGACAAATGAGGCAAGAATATACAATGGGAAAAAGTCTCTTCAACAAATGTATTGGAATAACTGGATAGAAGCATGCAAAAGAATGAAGGTGGACACTTCTCTTGCACCACACACACACACACACAGAGAGAGAGAGAGAAAGAGAGAGAAATGGATGAAAGACCTAAATGTGAGACCTGAAATTCTAAAAATCCTAGTGGAGAACGTAGCCAGTAA
>NW_026755916.1:0-1188 GCF_022355385.1 Mustela nigripes
TTTTCAACTCCCTCATGGCCTGCTTCAAAATTGCAGGTGGCATGCCTGATAGGGAGGGAAGTCTCCATCTCCATGGCTATTGCCTTAGTCATCTTCTTTTGCTCCAAGTAATTATGTAAGATACACATTTCCATGACTTGTGACTTTAGTAAGGGTTCTTCAGTCATGCTTCTCAACATGAAAACTTTCCTTATAGGACATTTTAAGATAAGGACTTTATATTGAGCCTTGTTTTCAGAAAGAATCCCTACTGCTAGTATAATCTGGTACCGGGTATGATCTTTTAGCTTTTTTTATTTTGTGCACCCAGTGGGAAGGAATGTGTCATATAAACAGCACTGTTGCTTTTGTGTCCCATTAAACATGGTGGTAAATCTAAAATCAAAGGCTATGTAAGACTCATTGTATTTCATTTCTTTGTTAATTTGTAGCTGAAGCCTGGCACAGAGAATCTTTATAAGGATCATGATGTCATTATACACTTTCTTTAATTTATAGGAAATTATTCTTGGCTTAAGAACATGGAGGTGATGATAGAAACTATATTTTAAATGACCACACCCAGGAATATTCGATAACCTTTATACAACCATGTTCCTTGGACATAACTGAAGCCTTGATAAAATAATTTGAAATGAAAATATATTTTCTATAAAGAAAAACTTAGAGAAAAGAAATCCAAGAAATAAAGATAAGTATTTGTGCCTGACTTATTGAGATGTTCCCCAAAGCTGATAAGCCAAAATTAAAGTGCACTTTTTTTTTAAATTTTTTATTTTTTATAAACATATATTACTATTTGCATATATTTGCTTCTAACTGTTTTTAATACACAGGTTTGTTTTTTAATAGTTTTAACTTTCTTGCCTTTAACATTTTAGAAAACAATTTCCTACGTAATTGAAAACTTGTGAGTAAAATCAGTTTAGTGTTTCCAAAATTTATTATCCATCTCTCAAATGTTGAACAGTTAACAGTTTCTAATATTTGGAAGTAAATACAGCTCCAGTGATGTTTCTGTATGGAGATTCCTACCTCCCCTTTTTCGACTATGTATTTAGGCTAGAATATCCAAAGGGAGATTTCTGGGTCTAACCAACCACAGGAAAATACCATGAAATCTTGATTCACATTTCCAGACGATTTCAAGGATTCCATCAAGTTATACTCCATCAATGGTAGAACAGA
>NW_026755917.1:0-1188 GCF_022355385.1 Mustela nigripes
ATGGTTGGCATGTTGTCCAAAGTTCAGTGTAGGGGAAACCAGCATTCACCCTGAGGCCCCGCCCATTCTTGAGTGCGACGAGGGCATAAAAACGCATTGTGTCTCTCAGCGTGAGTCCTGTCCTCTAGTACGTCCTCTCAGTGGCTAGACCATTAAATGCCATAATGGCTTGACATGTCCCTAGGCCCCAAATTTAAACCAGATTTCTGGTTGTCCAATCGCCCATCCCAAGGGCTCTACTCTGGAATCCCTCATTTGGTGAGGTTTGAACAACCAAACCAAACAAAACAAAACAAAACAAAACAAAAAAACGGAATTCTTCCATCCCACAGAATGACCCCACACTCTTTGGAAGGGGCCAAACTCCCAGAGGGTTAGACTCGTCCATTTCCCGTGAAGTCACCCGGATATTTCATGACCATGAATGGCACGATATCCAGAGATAAAAACTTGAGCAAGAGCCTCACACTCGCCCTTTTTTCATATCCCGAAGTGTTCTCCTCATGGTCTGTAGATCAGTCCTGCCATACCTATGACCGAAACATAATCCGAGTTTGTGTATTCAGAAACTGTCCAAACAGCCCAGGCCTACACACCTTACAGGCTCAGGCCCCTGGAGCCAACCTGAGGACTGTACTTGCCCTCTCCAAGGGAATTCTGTGGGCCCATTCCAATGGCCACAACCCTACTAATAGAATAAACCTCCAAAGTCCCTGAGGCCATCCCAATAGTGGTGGCTTCCCAGGACAAACAGGAGCAATCTGAGAGCATCTGAGAACCTACCTGCACTCAGACTCGTCGACTGATATCCCCAGAGGTGAAAAGGAATGAACAGGCCCCTAGGCCCTAATCGGATCCATTGCTTTGACTTCCAGGCATCTTCCTCAGAGGCCTGGATTTCAGTACCAGCATATGACTATTTCTTGACTCCCCCATCAGAACAAAACTCATCTACACATTGGAAACTTGCACGTGGGAGGTGTGTAAAAGCCTCTTTTTAGGAGAACCCTTCAGGCCCCAGTGTCACCGCTTCATTCCAAGGTCTCCATAGACACAAAATCATATTAGGACACATGCACGGGAGAGTCCATTTCAACTCAGCGTATTCGGTTGCTCCGCGAGATCCAGCAGATCTAACTTGTCTTGTTGCTAGGAGACAATTGGAATGAAGCGGTGACACTGGGGCCC
>NW_026755918.1:0-324 GCF_022355385.1 Mustela nigripes
GGAGCTTTGGGGGACTGTCCCCACTCCTTCCCCTTAAACCCCGGGCCCCCTCCAAGCTTCCACATCCTGGAGGAAAACGGCATCTGATGGCCAGGTCTTTCTGGGAGTTGTTTCTCGAGTTCAGGGTAGGCGCCTGGTTGCAAGCCCATGGCTTCAGCACGGACAGGTGTCCAAAGAGCGGCTGTCTCGTTGGGCCCAAAGGTTGAGGACAGGCCTGCTTCAACTCCGACTCCTTCCTCAGAGTGGAGCCCTTTCGCCTGAGCTAATCTTCCCTTCGTGTTGCCTTAGCAGCCTGGCTTCCATCGTTCTGCAGTGACAGACGTG
>NW_026755918.1:424-1188 GCF_022355385.1 Mustela nigripes
CAAGCCCATGGCTTCAGCACGGACAGGTGTCCAAAGAGCGGCTGTCTTGTTGGGCCCAAAGGTTGAGGACAGGCCTGCTTTCAACTCCGACTCCTTCCTCAGAGTGGAGCCCTTTCGCCTGAGCTAATCTTCCCTTCGTGTTGCCTTAGCAGCCTGGCTTCCATCGTTCTGCAGTGACAGACGTGTCCCTTTCCTTACGGCTCTTTCCACAGGCGCCACCACGCTTCTCTCTCAGGCACAGGGGATGCCAAGGCAAAGAGGATTTCGCTCCATGCGCGTTATCACACCGTGCTGTGGAGACTAGTTCCGGCAAGCAGCAGGCAGCATCCCACAGACCTGACTCTGATTTCCCAAAGAATGCTGTGCTTTCGCAGAGGGGATGCCCCGGCAAAGAGGCTTTGCTCTATGCGGTTTTCTCCCATCTGTTGCGAGTACTAGGCTAAGGCAAGCAACAAAAGCAGCCCACAGATCCGACTCTGATTTCCCAGCGACTGCTATGCTTTCGCAGAGGTTTTCAGCTTGGCGCGAACCGCACTTCGCTGCTGTTTCCTCAGCAAGGCTTTGGTCGTTCGCTCTGTCGCGGCAGGGAAGAAGAGCCGCTGGAGAGCTGGTGCCTCTTGGGCCTTGTTTTCCAGGGCTCCAAGGTCGCGCCCGGGGTTCACCTTGCTAAGCCGAACTAAGCAGACAGAGTCACAACCCTGCAGCAGCCTGCGTGGCCTCGCATGGCACTCTATGCCTATTACCATCTCCTGGCGTAGGTAAGG
>NW_026755919.1:0-1188 GCF_022355385.1 Mustela nigripes
TTCAGATAAGGACAATTTAGGAAAGAAATTCCATGCCATTTCAATAAATAACTACCATCTGGGGAACTGCATGAAGATGTAGCAGCACAACCGTGCTTCCACCCTCTCATGACCACCCCCCAAATCGCTTCATGCAATAAGCAGACAGTGTGTCATATAGAATATGGGCATGTTCTAATGGGGCCAGGAGAGGATGAACAATGTGTCAACGAGGGCCATTACAGCAGGACCAACAGTGGGTGCTACAGTTTGGTGAGGAAATCCAGAAAGACAAAGAACAGGAGAATGAACAAGGGGGCTCAGAGTAAAGGTCTAGTTTTGTAGGATGGTGGGAGGTGCTTTGAACCTGGCTGCCTTCCATAGGGATCTAGGTCCAAATTAAATAAAACATCCTCTGGCCCCAGTCAATCCTTGTACACATGTTTTGGTTTTGGTTTTGTTTTTTTGTTAAACGATGCACATGCACGTATTTGACCCGAGAGACAGCGAGATCACAATAAGGGAGTGGAGCTGGAGGGGGAGAAGCTGACTTGCCCTTGAGCAGGGAACCTGAGATCAGAGTCGATGCTATGACCCTGGGATCATAAGTTGAGCTGAAGGCCCTCTCTGAACTGATGGACACACCCTGGGACCTAATCTTTGTCTTCTAAATACCTGCTAGTTCTAGACAAGAACCGCTGCTCTATCTTTGTTCAGAAATGCAAGAGATATGGATTTCAGCTTGGGCTGGTGTTGCTTGAGCTATCTGACATGCTTTAAGAGCTGGTCTCGCTTATCCTCCTGAAGTCAGAGATTTGGCTATGGACAAACTATTCTCCCACGCATATTTGTGTAAAGAGAATCCCTCCATTGCTTGCTTTTGCAGAGGCAATGATATTAAGTCCTTTGGTGTTCTGCTTCTATGGATAATGATGGGATTCCTCTTTGCCTTTGAATCTGGATCTATTGTCTGCTCCCATATGAGGGACATTTTCAGCCCCTATTTCTCAAATCGATGTTCAGCCCTCTTTTTTCTTTCCCTCCTTGTTCTCCTACAATAGGCATCTCTTTCCATTCCATGACTTCCTTAAGCTTTTTATTTTTTTTATTTTTTTTTTATTTTTTATAAACATATATTTTTATCCCCAGGGGTACAGGTCTGTGAATCACCAGGTTTACACACTTCACAGCACTCACCAAAGCACATAC
>NW_026755920.1:0-1188 GCF_022355385.1 Mustela nigripes
CCCCAGGGCTTTACTCTGGAATCCCTCATTTGGTGGGACACCTGAGGTTAAAAAACAAAACAAAACAAAACTACAACAACAACAACAACAAAAAAAACGGACTTCTTCCATCCCACAGAATGACCTCAAACTCTTTGGACAAGGCCAAATCCCAGAGAATAAGACTCATCCATTTCCCATGAAGTCACCCGGAAATTTCACGACCATGAGTGACACGATATCCAGAGACAAAAATTTGAGCAAGAGCCTCACACTCGCCCTTTTTTCATATCCTGAAGTTTTCTCCTCAAGATCTGTAGATCAGTCCTGCCATACCTATGACCCTAAACATAAGCCGAGTTTCTGTTTTCAGACAACTGTCCAAATAGCCCTGGCCTAAACACCCGACAGGTTCAGGCCCCTGGAGCCAACCTGAGGACTGTACTTGCCCTCTCCAAGGGAATTCTGTGTGCCCATTCCAATGGCCACAACCCTACTAATAGGATAAACCTACAAAGTCCCTGAGGCCATCCCAATAGTGGTGGCTTCCCAGGACAAACAGGAGTAATCTGAGCCCATCTGAGAACCTACCTGCACTCAGACCCGTAGACTGATGTTCCTAGAGGTAAAAAGGAACGAACAGGCCCCTAGGCCCTAATCGGATCCATTACTTTGGTTCCCAGGCATCTCTCCTCAGAGGCCTGGATTTCAATACCAGCATATGGCTATTTCTTGACTCACCCATCAGAACAAATGTCATCTACACATGGGAAACTTGCCGTGGGAGCTGTGTGAAAGCCTCTCTTTGAGAACCATTCAGGGCCCCAGGGCCACCGCTTCATTCCAAGGTCTCCATAGACACAAAAACACAAGGACCCATCCAAAGGAGTGTCCATTTCAAATGAGCGTATTCGGTTGCTCTGCAAGATCCAGCAGATCTAACCTGTCTTGTTGCTAGGAGACAATTGGAATGCGAGGTGGGCTACCCCGCCATCCATCCTTAAAACCCTGCTCAGAATCGTTGGCCTGGAGCCAACCAACAGGTCTCATTTGTCCTGCAGAGGAATCTTTGCAGTTGGGAGCTTCTCACAACTCCCATCGTGAGAGAACCCCCTGGCCTCGTGATCCCCCCCCTTCATAAAGGGGCCATCAGGGACATAAGGTCCAACCTGAGTGATCGTCTGATCCTCACCCTGACTTCAGATGCAC
>NW_026755921.1:0-1188 GCF_022355385.1 Mustela nigripes
AAAATTTGCTCCAGCTCTTTGAAGAATACCGGTGGAATTTTGATCGGAATGGCATTAAAAGTATAGATTGCTCTAGGAATTATAGACATTTTAACAATGTTTATTCTTCTGATCCAAGAGCATGGAATGGTCTTCCATCTTTTTGTGTCTTCTTCAATTTCTTTCAAGAGTGTTCTGTAGTTCCTTGAGTACAGATTCTTTACCTCTTTGGTTAGGTTTATTCCCAGGTATATTATGATTCTTGGTGCTGTAGTAAATGGAATCGATTCTCTAATTTCCCTTTCTGTATTTTCATTGTTAGTGTATAAGAAAGCCATTGATTTCTGTACATTGACTTTGTATCCTGCCATGTTACTAAATTGCTGTATGAGTTCTAGTAGTTTGGGGGTGGAGTCTTTTGGGTTTTCCATATAAAGAATCAGGTCATCTGCAAAGAGAGAGAGTTTGACTTCTTCATTGCCAATTTGGATACATTTTATTTCTCTTTGTTGTCTGATTGCTGCTGCTAGGACTTCTAATACTATGTTGAAGAAGAGTGGTGAGAGTGGGCATCCTTGTCGTGTTCCTGATCTCAACGGGAAGGCTGCCAGCTTTGTCCCATTGAGGAGATATTTGCTGTGGGTCTTTTATAGACAGGTTTTATGAAGTTCAGGAATGTTCCCTCTATCCCTATACTTTGAAGCATTTTAATCAGGAACGGATGCTGGATTTTGTCAACCCTCTTACACTGTTGGTGGGAATGCAAGTTGGTGCAGCCTCTTTGGAGAACAGTGTGGAGATTCCTTAAAAAATTAAAAATAGAGCTATCCTATGACCCTGCCATTGCACTACTGGGTATTTACCCCAAAGATACAGATGTAGTGAAAAGAAGGGCCATCTGTACCCCAATGTTTATAGCAGCAATGGCCATAGTTGACAAACTGTGGAAAGAACCAAGGTGCCCTTCAATGGATGAATGGATAAGGAAGATGTGGTCCATATACACTATGGAGTATTATGCCTCCATCAGAAAGGATGAATACCCAACTTTTTTAGCAACATGGACAGGACTGGAGGAGATTATGCTGAGTGAAATAAGTCAAGCAGAGAGAGTCAATTATCATATGGTTTCACTTATTTGTGGAGCATAACAAATAGCATGGAGGACAAGGGGAGTTAGAGAGGAGAAGGGAGTTGGGGGAAATTGGA
>NW_026755922.1:0-1188 GCF_022355385.1 Mustela nigripes
CGGAGGCTCGTGCTAAGGCTTTTGTCTCTGGATTTTGTATCAGCGATGTGCGTGGAATGTTGGGGAGGCGCCATGGGCCATGGACGTATCTTGCTCTCTGTGGATTTGGCCCGATCCCAATTGTTTTTCGTCAATCTGTGGGATTGGAGGACTCCTTATAGGTTTGTTACCTCAGGTGTCCCACCATAAGAGAATTTGCAAAGCAGAGCCCTTGAGAAGAGTGAAGGGACAACCCGAACGATGGTTAAAAAATGGGGCTTAAGGGCATGGCAAGCCCAATATGCTGTCTCTCCATCCAGCCACGGAGAGGCCTTACCTGAGTTCTGGGTTCAGGCTGAAGGTCACAATGTGTTTTTGTGACCAGTGTGTCCTGCAAGCATGGGCGGGGCCTCATGGGGGCACACTGGTTTCAAGTACACTGAACCTTGGACAACATGCCAACCACAATGTTTCTTGCCATGGGGAAAGAGTTCTGACTTCTGCATCATTTTCAAACCCGGGCCGTGATTGGAGATAAGGTCTAGGTTCTGAAGCCTGAAAACCGAGGTTTCGAAGAGATGACGACCTAAGGCCATGGCGGGTCCGATGTGCTCACTGTGCGGCCAGCTGTCTGGGTGGGGCCAGGAGGTCCAGGTTCAGGCTGTGTCAGAAAGGGCATTAGTGCCCAGGTCAGCCTATATATTTGGGGTAGAACCGAATGGCGTGCAGGTTGATCCTCATTTGGGGTTTCTGGGTAGCCCCAGAGGGCAATGTTTTTCTTCTGGCGGGCAGGCAGAGTGCTGCATTGTAGTTCTGGATTGCCAAACTGGAGGGCTTGTGGGCCAGTAGTCTGAGGACGGAAGTCAGAGAACGCAAGCTAGGCCTAGGTTTCTGGGTGAGGATATGGCAAGCACAATCTACAGACTTGAATCGAGGTCACGTGCATCTGAAGTCAGGGCGGGGATCAGACGATCACTCACTTGGACATTCTGTCCCTGATGGCCCCTTCTTGAAGAGGCGGTTGATCACGAGGCCATGGGGGTTTTCCCACGATGGGAGTTGTGAGAAGCTGCCAACTGCAAGGATTCTTCTGCAGGGCAATTGAGACCTGTTAGTTGGCTCCAGGCCAATGATTCCGAGCAGGGTTCTAAGGCTGGATGGCTGGGTAGCCCACCTCGCATTCCAATTGTCTCCAAGCAACAAGACAGG
>NW_026755923.1:0-350 GCF_022355385.1 Mustela nigripes
AAAAAAAAAAGAAAAAGAGGCAGTACCGAAGGCTAGGGACCTACTCAATACAGACATTGGTAATATGTCAGATCTAGAGTTCAGAATGACAATTCTCAAGGTTCTAGCCGGGCTCGAAAAAGGCATGGAAGATATTAGAGAAACCCTCTCCGGAGATATAAAAGCCCTTTCTGGAGAAATAAAAGAACTAAAATCTAACCAAGTTGAAATTAAAAAAGCTATTAATGAGGTGCAATAAAAAATGGAGGCTCTCACTGCTAGGATAAATGAGACAGAAGAAAAATTAGCGATATAGAAGACCAAATGACAGAGAATAAAGAAGCTGAGCAAAAGAGGGACAAACAGCTACG
>NW_026755923.1:450-1188 GCF_022355385.1 Mustela nigripes
TGGCTTTCTCCCCATGATTCTTTAGTCTTGCAGTTAATTTAATTTTTTTTTCTTTTTCATTTTTTTCTCTTCTTCTGCTAAATTTTTTTAACTTTTACCCTTTTCTTTTTTAACATTTTTTAACTAGTTTATTTAATATATATATTTTTTCTTTTATATACTTTTCTTTATTCGTTTTTTTAAATTCTTTTCTTTCTTTCTTTCTTTCTTTCTTTTTTTCTTTCTTTCTGAACCTCTTTTTATCCCCTTTCTCCCCCCTCACGATTTGGGATCTCTTCTGATTTGTTAAAGCATATTTTCCTGGAGTTGTTGCCACCCTTTTAGTATTTTACTTGCTCCTTCATATACTCTTATCTGGACTAAATGACAAGGCGGAAAAATTCACCACAAAAAAAAAAGAAAAAGAGGCAGTACCGAAGGCTAGGGACCTACTCAATACAGACATTGGTAATATGTCAGATCTAGAGTTCAGAATGACAATTCTCAAGGTTCTAGCCGGGCTCGAAAAAGGCATGGAAGATATTAGAGAAACCCTCTCCGGAGATATAAAAGCCCTTTCTGGAGAAATAAAAGAACTAAAATCTAACCAAGTTGAAATTAAAAAAGCTATTAATGAGGTGCAATAAAAAATGGAGGCTCTCACTGCTAGGATAAATGAGACAGAAGAAAAATTAGCGATATAGAAGACCAAATGACAGAGAATAAAGAAGCTGAGCAAAAGAGGGACAAACAGCTACG
>NW_026755924.1:0-1188 GCF_022355385.1 Mustela nigripes
AAATGAAATTGGTGTGAACTGAAGAAGTGCGTCTCCATTTTTTTTTTTTTAAGAGTAGACTGGTCTTTAAAAATTGTCCAAAGAAGTACATTATATTCATTATTAAATTTGATAATATACAATAAAGTATTTATGGTCATATGGAACCATATCAAATTCTACTACTAATTCATATTAATAATTACCATAAGAGGAAAAAGGGATATTTTTCAAAATGAAAATTAGTGTATTTTTCAAAATATGATCTAGTGTTATTCACTGAACAGAGGGAACAAATGTCAAAGTTTAACACAGTTTACAGAATGTTTTAACATAAATTGAAATTTAAATCTGACCAAATTTCACAGTTTTAAGTAAAATGATAGCACTTTAAATCCTTGAAAAGTGGTAAGTGACCCAAAACATTGCTTAGAAAAACAAATTTAACACTACACTAGCCTGAAATGGTTACGTTATGGTACAACTTGCCATTGTGTATCATCAAGTGGTATATTTTTTTCTTTTGGTCTTGTCATTATATTTTATTTTAGCCATTCTGATAAGTGTGTAGTGATATTTCAGTGTCATTTTAATTGCATTTCCTTGATGTCTAATTATGTCAAATTATATTATTTTGATGTTTAATGTTCTGAGCTTTCTCAGTTCAAGACCATGAAGCCACGTAGGAAAAATACAGTTGCAGATGCACTCATAGACCAACTCTTATTTAGAAATAAGAACAAACATTACTACCCATTCCAACAAAAAATAGATTTCTTATGCAGTAGGGATTTTATAAATTACCTGGCACAACTTATATAGTAAGATGAAATGGGACAGGCGGCTTCTTGCAGCTATATAGAACATCATTTTAATTTCAATTTTCAGTATAATTTTCCAAGGTATACACAGAATATATATTTAATGTAAATTGTGAACATTTTAAACTCTCTATATGGAAATTAATCAATTTTAAGTTTATAACAATCAAAATTAACGGAAGTTTATTTTAAATTAGTTAGCTTTCTCTGCATTGCAAGACAGAATAATCAAGAATTGGTAAGAAAAAAATAATCTTTGTAAAATTACCAGGGGTGCATTATAAAGTGTTCGGTAACCGATCAAACTCACAATTTGGATTGAATGGCAAATGATTTTTTAGCTGAACAACAGCTAAAATTTTTGGTCATGGATTCTTGCTAAAATATC
>NW_026755925.1:0-1188 GCF_022355385.1 Mustela nigripes
TGGGAACAAACCCATGCTTAGGGCTCCTCTGTATTCTTGCCTCTGAGTCACAATTTCCCTTATAACCTCACACTCTGGGGAAATGTTTCAGGTACCCCTGAGCCTTCATCGATTCAGTCATTACAAGATGCTAAATAACACAAATGATCTTATTTACGTCCTCTCCATTTAAAGATGTGATCCTGCTTATGTAATGACTTAGGTTTCAAAGACATATTCCATGGACTGTTATAGGGGAAGATCTGCTCCAGAGCTTACACAAAAGTATATAACAGCCAATATCTACAAGGAGGCATCACCACCCTAAGTGGAAACTGTGTTTATACATTAGCAAATGTATAAACACATATCCTGACTTGGGTGTTAACCCAAAGTTGACATCAAAATATTCTTTCCTCATGAAAATATGGCTTTAGAAACAATGACAATTTTGGACATTCCATTTTATGTGTTCATAATGATATGATTCCTGTGTAGTGTCTTTTAAAATAATATAAACTTATGTAAGTATCCATCTGTCATCTATCTGTACGATAGTCAACCAATCTCCATTTGAAGTCTACTCATCTATCTCAGCATTTATCCACTTGCTGCAGGTTTTTCAGGAATATGAATATAAGCCCCACAATCTCTTATTAGACTTCTAATGATTAGGTCCTAATAATTTCTGAGTCATTAACACCATTTCCTTCAGGGTAGTATTTGAGTGTCATTAACTCCATGCCTGAATTAATGATCATCTCTGTGCTGCATAAGAGAAAAGTTACCCACTTTTCTTTAAAGCAAGGTCCTCCTCCTCCAACAGATAACAGGCCCCTGTGTGAGGTGGATTTCTCAGGACCAGGGAGGCACCCTCGAAGCATAGGAACAGAATAGGTGCCTCGTGTTGGTGTCCATGCACTTGAGGACAGAGATAACACTTACACGTTTGGCAGACATCTTCGCAGACAAAGCCCATCAGAAGAGACCATTAGGATCAAAGGTCCCCAGATGCACCCATGCTGTGCATGTAGTTGTTCATTTGGAAAGCTGTAGCTACAAAGTGTGGATCCCATTAAGTATCTTTTTGAAAAATAGTTTAGATTAAAATGAATTTTGAATCATTCATTTATTCAACATTTATTCTTATGCTCAGAAAGTCAGGCCATCTATTGACCTGCTTCCAACACAGCTCATAGACCAAGGGCT
>NW_026755926.1:0-1188 GCF_022355385.1 Mustela nigripes
TATGGAAGGGACGCCTGGGTGGCTCAGTTCGTTAAGCAGCTGCCTTCAGCTCAGGTCATGATTCCAGCATCCTGGGATCGAGTTCCACATTGGGATCCTTGCTCGGCAGGGAGCCTGCTTCTCCCTCTGCCTCTGCCTGCCTCTCTGTCTACTTGTGCTCACTCTCACTCCTCTCTCTCTCTGAAAAATAAATAAAATCTTTAAAAAAAAAAAACTTTGATTATGGAAATGGCGGGTCATCAGAATGGCTATTATTCTTATTTCCTGCTCTTTAATTCACCACAGTGAATCATACCTGCTAGTGGAAGGGGCGATCTGTGTGTTTTTATTTCCTGTTTAAATTAAACAATGGGAAAACAATCTTTTGAGGAATTAAAAAACTCTTCATGGGGACTCATGTTTTTCTCTTCTGTGAACCACTTTCTGATAGTAGAAACTTTTTTTAAAATTAAAGCTCAGACTCAGAGCTGTAACAGGGTGCTGTGCCCTTTGTGAGGGGGAGAAACAGAGGAGGAGTGTAGGTTGTTTAGGAGCTTGGGGTGGCTCATTATGCTCCCAGTGGAACATAAGCCCCTGTTAGCCTTCCTTGACAGTGGGTGGGGAAGATAGGGGTTGCTGCTCACCTGGTGGACCATCCTGGTCTCTGAAACCTGACCCAGTGAATCATTATTGACTTGAACTGGGGAATTTATGAAGAAAACAGAATTAACCCTGAAGGGTGCCTATATCCTTTGCACTCAGACAATTCCATGGATCAAAGGAACTCATCACCCATGAGACATATCAGGATCCCTGAGGGTGTGCGCTTTGCTCCCTGGGAAGAGGTTGTGTCTTCATCCTTATCTGAACCAGAACCATGTTGTCTGGTTACCAAGATCCAGACTTTTATGTGACCATGGAATTATTATTATTGTTATTTTAAGGAAGCAATGTAGGCACTGTCTTCAAGATACAAATGTCAAAAGGAAAAACAAAAGGCTATATATATATATATTTATAATGACTAAACTTGTGTTATCTCTCATTAGTAAGGGTAACTTAGGGCTGCCCATATGAGAAAGACCAAGGAATTATATTTTGATCGAAGTGTGCTCTGCAAGTGTAGTGTATGTGTGGATTTTTTATTTATTTTGTTTTATTTTTTAATTTTTTTAAATGTTTAAAAATTTTTATATAAACATAAAAGGT
>NW_026755927.1:0-1188 GCF_022355385.1 Mustela nigripes
TGTGCAGCCTGCATGACTGGCCTCTAGATCATGCACCACAGCTCCTTCTCTCTTCACTGTCAAGGAGCAAGAAGAGCACCCCCTGGACCTAACACCCCCTCACTCCAGATCTTCCCAACCATGTCTCAGGTAAACATTCAAAGTGGAGTGGGTCCAGATGGAACGTAAATCAGTGTTGGAACTAAGTTAAGTTTGTTGGTTTAATTAAGATAAGGCCTGTCTTTTAAGTTATCAACAGTAAATGTAAAACTTCGAAGTTTACTGGAAGTCAAATAAACTCATGCTATTTATTAAAATTTGTTAGCAAAGAAATAACTAAACTGATGGTTAATTGTCTGTCTCAAAGTTCTAATGGGTAATTGCTGAAGTAGCTTTCAAAGTCTTTGATAATCTGAAAGCTTTAAAGTTTTTCTTGGATGACAAATGGAATTAAATTATGAACATCTAGGTCTTAACCAAGCAGGATAAAATGCTAGGTCATTAATTACTGGATGTAGGTTTGTGCTTTTGACTTCTTACTGCAAAGAAACTAAGAGTATTTAAATCTGTTGGTAAACTTGTTTGCCACTTAACTGATTCATAAATTTACCACCTGAAGAATTCTGTTGTAACAGTTCACAATTGGTTGATACTTAGTCTTCACTAGAGATTAAGGGGTTTCTAAGAGTATCAAATTCTGCTTAGTGTAACTAAGACTGATGGAAATAAGGGAAACTCTATAGAAAAATAGATAATAAGTAAGAAAGATTTAAGGAATGGGAATACATTTTGTTAAAGGTAAAGGAAGGTAATTTTATCCTAAATGAGATGGTTACTTGGAAAGAAATGGCTTAGGACAAGACCTGAATGCAAAGAAAAGTTATAAAAGGTTTATGAAGGGTCTTTCTGAAATTCTCTGTTCAAAGGATAAAATTTTCTTAGATTAATTGATCTCCTGTTACGAGAATGTAAATGATTTTCTCTTTGCCTGCCCAGAAAAACCAGTTTCTATGTTTTGTTTTATCAGGTGTTTAACATCCCTAATTATATTTAGGCATGTGCTTCAAAACTTTCTAAGATCTTAGCAAATGTTGACAAGATTTAAATTGTAAAATCTCTTTAACTCAGGCTTTTCCTTGATATATGAAGTTGCTCATAAAACACTACTGAACCAATGATAAACCTTGGATTACATTTGGGAAAATACTA
>NW_026755928.1:0-1188 GCF_022355385.1 Mustela nigripes
TTAGTGCCCAGGTCAGCCTATATATTTCGGGTACAGCCGAAAGCCGTTCAGGTTGATCCTCATGTGGGGTTTCTGGTAGCCCCAGAAGGCAATATTTTTCTTCTGTAGGGCAGGCAGAGTGCTGCATTGTAGTTCTGGATTGCCAAACTGGAGGGCTTCTGGGCCAGTAGTCTGAGGACGGAAGTCTGAGAACCCAAGCTAGGCCTAGGTTTCTGGGTGAGGATATAGCAGGCACAATCTACAGACCTGAATCGAGATCTCGTGCATCCTAAGTCAGGGCAGGTATCAGACGATCACTCAGTTTGGACATTCTGTCCCTGGTGGCCCCTACTTGAAAGGGGGGTGGATCACGAGGCCATGCGGGTTTTCCCAGATGGGAGTTCTGAGAAGCTCCCAACTGCAAGGATTCTTCTGCAGGACAATTGAGACCAGTCGGTTGGCTCCAGGACAACGATTCCGAGCAGGGTTCTAAGGATGGATGGCTGGGTAGCCCACCTCGCATTCCAATTGTCTCCAAGCAACAAGACAGGTTAGATCCTCTGGATCTGGGGGAGCAACCGAGGAGGCTGAGTTGAAATGGACTCTCCCGAGGATGCGTCCTAATATGATTTTGCGTCTATGGAGTCCTTGGAATGAAGCGGTGGCTCTGGTGCCCTGAAGGGTTCTCCTAAAGAGAGGCTTTCACACAGCTCCATCGTGCAAGTTTCCCATGTGTAGATGTGATTTGTTCTGATGGGTGAGTCAAGAACCAGCCATATGCTGTTATTGAAATCCAGTACTCTCCTCCCATGTGTAGATGAGATTGGTTTTGATGGGTGAGTCAAGAAACAGCCATATACTGTTATTGAAATCCAGGCCTCAGAGGAGAGATGCCTGGAAACCAAAGCAATGGATCCGATAGGTGCCTAGGGTCCTGTTCATTCCTTTTAAACTCTGGGGATATCAGTCTATGGTCTGAGTGCAGGTAGGTGTTCAGATGGGCCCAGATTGCCCCTGTTTGTCCTGGGAAGCCCCAAATATTGGGATGCATTCAGGGACTTTGGAGGTTTAACCTATTAGTAGGGTTGTGGCCATTGGAATTGGCACATACAATTCCATTGGAGAGGGCAACCTGAGTCGTCAGGTTTGGCTCCAGGGCCCCGAGCCTGTAGGGTGTGTAGGCCAGGGCTGTTTGGACAGTTGTCTGAA
>NW_026755929.1:0-443 GCF_022355385.1 Mustela nigripes
TCCCTGAAATAACGGGGAGTCAGACGCCGTCTTCCTCCAGGACGTGGAAGCTTGGAGGAGGCACGGGGTTTAAGGGGAAGGGGTGGGGCAGTGCCCCAAAGCTCCCTATTCAGTGCACGGGCGGTGTGCAGGGATCCTGTCACCTCTCCTTTCCTGTGGGGAAAGCACTGGGCTAGTCCGCGAGTCCGCCTGACCGCCAAAGTAAAAGGCCAAGCGATACCTACACCGGGAGATGGTAGTGTGTATAGGGTGCCATCCTAGGCTCTGCACACTACTTCAGGGTTGTGGCTGTGTCTGCTTAGTTCGGCCTGGCAGGGTGAATCCAGCACGCGAACAAGGAGCCCGGTAAAAAAGGCCCAAGAGGCACCAGCTCTCCCGCAGCTCTTCTTCCCTGATGCGACTGAAGCCTTGCTGAGGAAGCAGCGGCGAAGTGATGTTCGCTA
>NW_026755929.1:543-1187 GCF_022355385.1 Mustela nigripes
CGCGACTGAAGCCTTGCTGAGGAAGCAGCGGCGAAGTGATGTTCGCTCCAAGGCAAAGCCTCTGCGAAAGCACAGCATTCGCTGAGAAATATTCTATGGGCTGCTGCTGCTTGCCTGAGCCCTGTCTCGTGCTGGGAGAAACACGCATACAGCGAAAGCCTCTTTGCCTTGTCATCTGCCCTTGGAAAGCACAGCATTCGTGGGAAATCTGAGTTGCGTTTGGGGATGCTGCTGCTGCTTGCCTGAGCTAGTCTCCACAGCACAGTGTAATAAACCCGGATGGAGCGAAATACTCTTTGCTTGGGCATCCCCTCTGCCTGAGAGAGAAGCCTGTTACGCCTGTGGAAAGAGACTTAAGGAAATGGACACGTCTGTCACTGCAGAGCGACGGAATCCTGGCTGCTAAGGAGACACGAGGGGAAGATTATGACAGGGGAAAGGGCTCCACTCTGAGGAAGGAGTCTGGGCAGAAAGCATGCCTGTCCTGAGCCTTTGGGCCCAAGAAGACAGCAGCTTTGGCCACCTGTCTCTGGTGGAGACATGGGCTTGCCACCAGGCGCCTACCCTGAACTCGCAGAAACAGCTCCCTGAAAGAACTGGCAGTCATATTCCGTCTTCCTCCAGGATGTGGAAGCGTTCGCAAA
>NW_026755930.1:0-1187 GCF_022355385.1 Mustela nigripes
ATGCAGGTTTATCCTCATTTGAGGTTTCTGGGTAGACCCATAGGGCAACGTTTTTCTTCTAGAGTGCAGGCAGAGTGCAGCACTGTGTCATCGGAAATACCCAAAATGGAGGGAGTGTGGTCCAGGAGAGTGAGGACGGAAGTATGAGAACACTAGCTATGCTTAGGTTGTGGGGTGAGGGCACAGCAGGTACACTCTGAAGAGCTTAATCAAGATCTCGTGCATCTGAAGTCAAGGCGAAGATCAGCCGTTGGGTCAGGTTTGAGTTTCTTTCCATGATCTGCCTTCATGAAGATTGGGGGCATCATGTGACCTTGGAAGGTTTCCATGATATGAGTTGTGAGGTGGTCCATGCACAAGGACTCCTGTGGGACAGTCGACACCTGTTTGATGGCTCAAAGATGTCCCATAAAGAACGATGCAAGAGCAGGGTTCTAAGGTTTCTAAGGATCTCTAAGGAGAGATGCCTGGAAACCAAATCAATGGATCTGATAAGTGCCTATGGGCCTGTTCGTTCCTTTTTACCTCTGGGGACATCAATCTACGGGTCTGAGTGCCGGTAGGTGCTCATATGGGCCCAGATTGCCCCTGTTTGTCCTGGGAAGCCACAAATATAGGGATGGCCTTAGGGACTTGGGAGGTTTATCCTATTAGTAGGGTTGTGGCCATTGGAATGGGCACATACAATTCCCTTGGAGAGGGCAAGCACAGTCTTCATGTTTGGCTCCAGGGTCCTGAGCCTGTAGGGTGTGTAGGCCAGGGCTGTTTGGACAGTTATCTGAAAACACAAACACGGCTTATGTTTCGGGTCATAGGTATGGCAAGACTGATCTACAGACCATGAGGAGAACTCTTCGGGATATGAAAAAAGGGCGAGTGTGAGGCTCTTGCTCAAGTTAATGTCTCTGGATATCGTGTCACTCATGGTCGTGAAATTTCAGGCTTACTTCATGGGAAATGTACGAGTCTTGCTCTCTGGGGGTTTGGCCACGTCCAAAGAGTTTGGGGTCATTCTGTGGGATGGAAGAAGTCCGTTGTTCTGTTGTTGTTGATTTGTTTTGTTTTGTTTTTCAACCTCAGATGTCCCACCAAATGAGGGATTCCAGAGTAGAGACCTGGGGAGGGGCGACTGGACAACCAGAAATCTGGTTAAAAATTGGGGCCTAGGGACATGTCAAGCCCATTAA
>NW_026755931.1:0-1187 GCF_022355385.1 Mustela nigripes
GTGAGACAATTAAGGATTTTGTCTCCTTTTAACCCTCATCTTTCACAGAGTTGAAGAGGGTTTTGCTGTTTTGTTGTTGTTGTTGATTTTCCTTTCAAGTTTTCTCTTAGATGGTTCACAGGACATAATGATTTGGGAGCCATGAACAAACACTTACTTCTGAACCATCTCTAGAATACCAAATAAAATATAGTATAACATCATATTTTTACCATTTAGAGACCATAAAACTAAGTATAGACTGGTTTCTGACCTCTTCATCCTTACATGGAGAAGATCCAATAAAAAAAAATCAGTCTAATACAAATGACTAACAGACACATGAAAAAATCATTAGGCATCAGGTAGATTCAAATCAATACCACATTGAGATACGACCTTGCACCAGTTAGAATGGCCAAAATTAACAAGACAGTAAACAACAAGTGCTGGAGAGGATGTGGAGAAAGGGGAACCCTGTTACACTGTTGGTGGGAATGCAAGGTGGTGCAGCCACTTTGGAAAATAGTGTGGAGATCCCTTAAGAAATTAAAAATAGAGCTACTCTATAACCCTGCAATTGCACTGCTGGGTATTTACCCCAAAGAAATAGACGTAGTGAACAGAAGGACCAACTGTACCCCAATGTTCATAGCAGTGACGGCCACAGTTGCCAAACTATGGAAAGAGCCAAGATGCCCTTCCACAGACAAATGGATAAAGAAGATATGGTCCATATATACAGTGGAGTATTATGCCTCCATCAGAAAGGATGATTATCCAAGTTTTGTATCAACATGGACAGGACTGGAAGAGATTATGCTGAGTGAAATAAGTGAAGCAGAGAGAGTCAATTTGAACATATGGTTTCACTTACTTGTGAAACATACTTGTGGCATATAAGGAATAATATGGAGGACATTGGGAGAAGTGAGTTGGGGGAAAACAGAGGGGGAGACAAATCACGAGAGACTGTGGACTCTGAGGAACGAACTGAGGGATTTGGAGGTGGGGGGTGGGAGGGTGGGTGAGCCTGGTGGTGGATATTAGGGAGGGCATGCATTGCATGGAGTAGTGGGTGTGGTGCATTAATAGTGAATTCTGGAACACTAAAGAGAAATAAAATAAAATAAAATAAAATGGAAAAAATCAGTCTAGTCCAAAAATGTAAATAAAATATGAAGAAAAAAGGAAAAATGCATTTTTTT
>NW_026755932.1:0-1187 GCF_022355385.1 Mustela nigripes
GTAGGTGCTCAGATCCGTAGACTGATGTCCCCAGAGGTAAAAAGGAACGAACAGGCCCCTAGGCACCTATCGGATCCATTGCTTTGGTTTCCAGGCATCTCTCCGCAGAGGCCTGAATTTCAATAACAGCATATGGCTGTTCCTTGACTCACCCATAAGAACAAATATCATCTACACATGGGAAACTTGCACGATGGAGGTGTGTGAAGCCTCTCTTTAGGAGAACCCTTCACGGCCCCAGTGCCACCGCTTCATACCAAGGTCTCCATAGACACAAATCCATATTAGGACACATCCACGGGAGAGTCCATTTCAACTGAGCCTCCTCGGTTGCTCCGCTAATCCAGCAGATCTAACCTGTCTTGTTGCTTGTAGACAATTGGAATGCGAGGTCGGCTACCCAGCCATCCATCCTTAGAACCCTGCTCGGAATCGTTGACCTGGAGCCAACCAACAGGTCTCAATTGTCCTGCAGAAGAATCTTTGCAATTCGGAGCTTCTCAAAACTCCCATCGTGGGGAAAACATCATGGCCCTATGATCCACATCCTCTTCAAGAAGGGGCCATCAGGGACAGAATGTCCAACCTGAGCAATCGTCTGATCCTCGCCCTGACTTCAGATCCACGAGATCTCGATTCAGGTCTGTAGATTGTGCCTGCCATATCCTCACCCAGAAACCTAGGCCTAGCTTGGATTCTCAGACTTACGTCCTCAGACTACTGACCCACAACCCTCCAGTTTGGCAATCCAGACTACAATGCAGCACTCTGCCTGCCCCCCAGAAGAAAAACATTACCCTCTGGGGCTACTCAGATACCCCAAATGAGGATCAACGTGCACGCCATTCGGCTGTACCCCAAATACATAGGCTGACCTGGTCACTAATGCCCTTTATGACACAGCCTGAGCCTGGACCTCCTGGCCCCACCCAGACAGCTGGCCGCACACTGAGCACATCGGACCCGCCATGGCCTTAGGTCGTCATCTCTTCTCAACCTCGGTTTTCAGGCTTCAGAACCTAGACCTTGTCTCCAATCATGGCCCGGGTTTGAAAATGATGCAGAAAACAGAACTCTTTCCCCATGGCAAGAAACCTTGTGGTTGGCATGTTGTCCAAGGTTCAGTGTTGTTGAAACCAATGTGGCCCGCAAGCATGGGCGGGGCCTCATGGGCCACATTGGTTTCA
>NW_026755933.1:0-1187 GCF_022355385.1 Mustela nigripes
GCCGCACACTGAGCACAACGGAACCGCCATGGCCTTAGGTCGTCATCATTCTCAACCTCGGTTTTCAGGCTTCAGAATCTAGACCTATCTCCAATCACGGCCAGGGTTTGAAAATGATGCAGACATCAGAACTCTTTCCCCATGGCAAGAATCCTTGTGGTTGGTATGTTGTCCAAGGTTCAGTGTAGTCGAAACCAGTGTGGCCCATGAGGCCCCGCCCATGCTTGCGGACCACATTGGTAACAAACACACATTGTGACCCTCATTCTGTGCCCAGTCCTCAGGTAAGGCCTCTCAGTGGCTAGATGGAGAGTCAGCATATTGGGCTTGCCATGCCCCTAGGCCTCAATTTTTTACCATAGTTCGGGTTGTCCCTTCACTCTTCCCCAGGGCTATGCTTTGGAATTCCTCTTTTGGTGGGCCACCTGAGGTAACAAACCTGAAAGGAGTCCTCCCATCCCACAGATTGACGAAAAACAATTGGGATCGGGCCAAGTCCAAGAGAGCAAGATTCGTCCATGGCCCATGAGGCCTCCCCAACATTCCACGGCCATCGCTGATACAAAATCCAGAGACAAAAGCCTGAGCACGCGCCTCAGACTCGCTCATTCTTCATATCCTGAAGAGTTCTTCAAATAAGAAATTACACGGCACTCGAAGGCACCCAAAATATATAGTCTAACCTGGGCACTAATGCACTGTCTGACAACCTGAGCCCGGACCTCGTGACCAACACCCAGACAGCTGACCGCACACTGAGCACATCTGACCCGCCTTGGCCTTAGGTCATCATCTCTTCCCTACCTCAGTTTTCAGGCTTCAGAACCTAGACCTTATCTCCAATAACTGCCCAGGGTTGAATGTGATGCAGAAATCAGAACTCATCTATTCCCATGGCAAGAAACCTTGTGGTTGGCATGTTGTCTAACGTTCAGTGAGGGAGAAACCAGCATTCACCCTGAGGCCCCGCCCAATCTTGAGTGCGATGAGGGCATAAACACGCATTGTGACCATCAGCGTGAGTCCTGTCCTCTAGTACGTCCTCTCAGTGCTGGAACATTAGAAGTCATAATGGGCTTGACATGTCCCTAGGCCCCAATTTTTAACCAGATTTATGGTTGTCCTGTCGCCCCACCCCCGGGCTCTACTCTGGAATCCCTCATTTGGTGGGACACCTGAGGTTCAAA
>NW_026755934.1:0-1187 GCF_022355385.1 Mustela nigripes
ACCGATATCCAGAGACAAAAACTTGAGCAAGAGCCTCACACTCGCCCTTTTTTTCATATCCCGGAGAGTTCTCCTCATGGTCTGTAGATCAGTCCTGCCATAACTATGACCCGAAACATAAGCCGAGTTTTTGTTTTCAGACAACTGTCCAAACAGCCCTGAACTACACACACTACAGGCTCAGGCCCCTGGAGCCAAACCTGACGACTGTGCTTGCCCTCTCCAAGGGAATTGTATGTGCCCACTCCAATGGCCACAAACCTACTAATAGGATAAACCAACAAAGTCCCTGAGGCCATCCCAATATTTGTGGCTTCCCAGGACAAACGGGCATTCTGGGCCCATCTGAGCACCTATCGGCACTCAGACCCGTAGACTGATGTCCCCAGGGGAAAAAGGAACGAAGAGGCCCCTAGGCACCTATCGGATCCATTGCTTTGGTTTCCAGGCATCTCTCCTCAGAGGCCTGGATTTCAATAACAGCATATGGCTGTTTCTTGACTCACCCATCAGAACAAATCTCGTCTGCACATGGGAAACTTGCACGATGGAGCTGTGTGAAAGCCTCTCTTTAGGAGAACCCTTCACGGCCCCAGTGACACCGCTTCATCCCAAGGTCTCCATAGACATAAAATCATATGAGGACACATCCACGTGAGATTCCATTTCAACTAAGCCTCCTCGGTTGCTCCACCAGATCCAGCAGATCTAACCAGTCTTGTTGCTAGGAGACAATTGGAATGCGAGGTGGGCTACCCAGCCATCCATCCTTCTAACCCTGCTCAGAAATGTTGTCCTTGAGCCAACCAACAGGTCTCAATTGTCCTGTAGAAGAATTTTTGCAGTTGGGAGCTTCTCACAACTCCCATCGTGGGAAAATCCCCATGGCCTCGTGATCCACCCCCCTTTCAAGAAGGGGCCATCAGGGACAGAATGTCCAACCTGAGCGATCGTCTGATCCTCGCCCTGACAGCAGATGCACGAGATCTTGATTCAGGTCTGTAGATTGTGCGTGCCATATCCTCAACCAGAAACCTAATCCTAGCTTGGGTTCTCAGACTACCGTCCTCAGACTACTGGCCCACAAACCCTCCAGTTTAGCAATCCAGAACTACAATGCAACACTCTGCCTGCCCTCCAGAAGAAAAACATTGCCCTCTGGGGCTACCCAGAAACCCCAAATGAGG
>NW_026755935.1:0-1187 GCF_022355385.1 Mustela nigripes
CCCGTGCTGACCTTCCTCCTCCTTGGCCCTGCTGCCACCCTGGATCTCCTCCTCCACCTCAAACAATTTTGTATGTTCCCAGGAGCAGGGCGGCAGGAGGGGGGGGTCTCAGGAGGGGTTTCCTGGATCCTGTGCCCTGGACGACCCTGGGACAGTCCCCTGAGACAGTCGCTACAGGACATTCTATCATGAGGACTGGGAGGGCAGATCCCATTCATCTCCTTGAGCATTACCATTCTTCCATCCATTGCTGTGCTGACTATTCCTGACAATACATCTGTGAAAAATCATGCCGGAGTTTCTGGGGCTGAGGCCGAGGCCGAGGCCGAGCCCTGCTAGGTGAGGGGTGCGCCTGCAGCCGGGGATGGGCGCTGCTCACTGTTCTCCCAGATAGGGGTGCCCGTCACCCTTCTCTCCAGGGGACCTGCATTGGACCTCCATGTCCTCACGTTTCTCCCCCGCCCCAGGGCTGCTGGTTCCCAGACCAGACACCTGCCAGTCTGAGGGTGACCAGTGCTGTCCCCATAGGGTTTCCTTTGCCAGAGTCCTTCCCTGGGAGCTCCCACATCTCTGACATATATTCCCCGCATGCCTATCCTTCCCCCTGGACTTGTGTGTGTTTGGTCTGTCCCTGTGAGACTGCGTGACTTGGAGCCTGGTTTAGAGCAGAGTCAGGTGAAACTTTTCTCTGGCCTTGGGTTGTGAGTGATTTGCTTACCCTCCTGTGGTGTGTCTGCCAGCTTTCTGCATTTCCTGGTTTCTGTGTGGGCCACAGGAGGAACCAGTCACATCCTGTCTGGGATCAGACTCTGGTGTCCCAGCAGGAACAGGGGCTCAGCCCTGAGATTGTGCCCATAATTCGTTAAGGGGTCTCTATGATTACACCTCATCTCTAATCCACTGGGCATTTCAATATTCTTCACCACTGCCAAAGGCTCCCAAAGTCCGCTTTGCCCTGGAACCATGCCTATCCTGGGCAGCAAGCTTCAGGGTGCAAGGCCAGGTGGGTTGGACATCTGGGGATGCAAAGGTCACTGGATAAGCGCGACCCCCCCCCCCCCCCCCACCCCCGCGCCTGCTGGCCTGGAATGCAGACTCCCTTTCAGAGTCCAGCTAAGTGCAGGGCTGAGCCAGAGGACCTGGAGGCAGCAGTGGAGGCTGACTCAGGGCAGGGAGGAGCAGTGCAC
>NW_026755936.1:0-1187 GCF_022355385.1 Mustela nigripes
AACCGCCCACTTTCCCCCTAAACCATGTTTCCAATCTTGCAACTTATTCTCTCTTTTGCTATGGAGTTTGCTTTGTAGGCACCAGGTCCATTACTGCCATGTTGAAGTTGATGTGGTAATCTTCCTGTTGTGTTCCTGGCTAAAGACAAGTCTGGAGTTCCCAGACAATACTACCATCTCACTGTCCTGCAAAGCCCCACAGAATCTTACCCAGCCATAAGCAAGAATGAATTCTTGCCACTGGCCTCATGTGGCAGAATTGTGGAGAACATTAGCCTATGTCACATCTATCAGTGCCAGAAAGACAAATAACATACGATTTCACTCTCTCCTGGTAGTCAATAGAAATATGAAAAAACAAGGGAAAAGGGGACAAAGAATACGACTCTAACCAGGCACCCCAAATTTGGAGTTTGTTTGAAGACAGGTTAGTGATATCACGTGTTTATAAAAGAGGACTAAATTGGACATTCTTTGTAGAAAATGTGGCTGAAAGTGATGGAATGTGAGTTTTTAAGGCATATCAAATTAAATTGCTATCCAAAGAAGACTGACTTCTATCTCTTGAAATTTCAAATTATGTGTTATGTGAAACACAGAGACAATACTCACACACACACAGATAAGACACACAAAAGATGGGTAGGAAGTGAGGAATCACACTAACGGTTGGAAACCCCAAATAAAATACTACAAAGTAGAAGTCACAGAGAATCCACATCTGAAACCAACTGAAATGAGAAAAATCAGTCCTTACCTATGAATAGTTAGTTCAAGTATTCAGGACTAAGTTCTCATACCACTAGAAACAGATTGTTGGGCTGAATAATTAAAAATAAAAAGGGCAAAGAATTCCAACAAGAAAAGATAAAAAAACACAACAAGTTCAACCTTTTGTTGCCCATAGGAGATTTCCTTCTAATATAAAGATACGCATAGCTTGAAAGTGAGGGAATGGGGAAGACATAGGTTATGCAATTGTCAAAGAGAAGAGAGCCAATGTGATTGTGCCTATAGCAGATAGAGAGATTTTATTCCTTCGAGAGACAAAAGGTTACTGGAAGGTGTATTGTCTTGGTGGATTATCAAAACCTAAGAAACTTGGAAGAACTGCCAACATATACACCACCAACGTGGGTGTATTTAATGTTGAAAGCATGTGAAAAGAAAGGAAGGGAGTTGTGGAA
>NW_026755937.1:0-1187 GCF_022355385.1 Mustela nigripes
AGACAGAAGAAAGAGATATTAAGGAGTCAATCCCATTTACAATTTCATCCAAAACCATAAGATACCTAGGAATAAACCTAACCAAAGAGACACAGAATCTATACTCAGAAAACTTGATGCTATTCTATAAGATAAATCCTACGATCAAGTTTCAATTTTAAATTCTTGCAATTTTAAAATCTTAAATCCTTATGAAGAAGCATCATTTGGAGGGAGCAGTTTTCATAATTTATCATCCATCAACCTTTTTTTTAAGATTTTATTTATTTATTGGACAGAGAGAGAGAAAAAGAGAGAGAGAGAGATCACAAGTAAGCAGAGAGGCGGGCAAGCAGGGAGGGAAGCAGGCTTCCTTTTGAGCAGAGCCTGATGTGGGGCTGGATCCCAGGACCCAGAGACCATGACTTGAGATGAAGGCAGAGGCTTGACCCACCACCCACGTGATGAGAGAGCCACTCAGGTGCCCCTCATCCATCAGTCTTAAGTGATTGGAGGAAAATGTGTGGAGGAATAAAGCCTTAGGGAGCTAATCTCTCTAAAGAATTTTCAAGTCTTTACCCCTTCAAGGTTTTTGTACAGTTCTGATAGCCTCTAAACATCCAGCTGACTTCTACAGTGACAGGCCTGTTAAAACCTGTCTTCAAACCAGGAATAGAGCTTGAAACATACCAGTCAAGAGCAACTTTGAGTCTTTTAAGGAATTTATCATCATTTCTTTGTTTTTGGTTAATATCTGAAATAGTTCCATATTACACTTGCATAACTTCTCCAGAGCTGACTTTGAAGGAGGCATTCAGTTCCAGCTAGTTCCATATTTTGGCAAGAACAATAATTCTATATATATAAAAAAAAACATATTTTAGGGCGCCTGGGTGGCTCAGTGGGTTAAAATCTCTGCCTTTGGCTCAGGTCATGATTCCAGGTTCCTGGGATTGAGTCCCAAAATGGGCTCTCTTCTCAGCAGGGAGCCTGCTTCCATTTCTCTCTCTCTGGCTGCCTCTCTGCCTTCCTGTGATCTCTGTCAAGTAAATAAATAAAAGTTTTTAAAAAACATATTTTATACCAGTTATTTATGTTTATTAACTAAGATATCACAATACAAATAATACAAACAGTTGCTCTTTATTAATACCTTCAACGAAGATCAAAAAATATGTCATATTTTCTCCAAAAATTTTATATCATCT
>NW_026755938.1:0-1187 GCF_022355385.1 Mustela nigripes
GTCAGGGTCAGGTTTGGGGTCAGGGTCAGGGCTTGGTTCAGGATTTGGGGCAGGCTCACACTAAGTGTCAGGGTCAGGGTCAGGGTTAGTGGTTACTGTTAGTGTTAGCCCCGCTCCTGGGTCATGAACCCATCCGTTCAGGGTCTCAGGATAAACCGTGGGCAGAAGGGTGTAGACCCTACACCGATCCCACTTAACCAGCCTTAAACTGGGGTGTGAACATGACTTGCCCACCAGATATCTAAACCCTCATCAGCTCAGTGTCTTGGTTAGGGATGAGTCATGGTTACGATAATGTCTGAGTTAGGTTTAGATTCAGGGTCCACATCAGGGTCAGTGTCAGGCTTAGGTTTAGGTTTAGGGTTCAGGTCAGGATCACAGTCAGGGTCAGGGTCAGGGTCATGGTCAGGGCTTGGGTGAGGGTTTGGGGCAGGCTCACAGTCAGTGTCAGGGTCAGGGTTAGTGGTTACTGTTAGGGTTAGCTCCGCTCATGCTTCATGGACCCATCCAATCAGGGCCTCAGGATAAACCCTGGGTAGAAGGGTGTAGACCCTACAACGGATCCCACCTAACCACCCTTAAACTGGGGTGTGAACATGACTTACCCACCAGACATCTAAACCCTCATCATCCTGATCCTGCTTGGGGCATCTCCACCCACGATGGCATGGCAAGGACCTCTTTACACACAGACACACAGACACCCAGAGGCACTCGCACACACACACACACACAGACAGGGATGAGACCTAGGGCTACACAATTCGATAAGATGTGTGGGACTCTCTGACTCTGAGCCCCCTGGTGTCACCATTTAATTTTATTAGCCAAAGGTCCTTCGGCATTGGGAAAACCTGATATGACTTGCCAGGGAGGGGACATGTCTGGCGGGCAAGCTCTCTTTTCCCTGCATCCTCTCGGCTTTAGTACAGCAGAGAACATGTCACTTCCTTTAGGATGTGCCTAGGAATGAGCTGGGCAGGGCGGTTTTCTCTGTAATGGGGTGCCTGGATACGTGGGTTCCAATTCAGTTGGGCTCTGTCGTCAAAGAAGTGAGGTCACCACTGCCTGGGGGCTCCTTACCGAACTTCCTGCTCCTCCAGAGCTCCATGAGCCGCCGGTCCCCAACCTGCTCAAGGCTCACACTCCACTCAATGCAGTGCCCATCCAGAGACCCCCAAACAGCC
>NW_026755939.1:0-1187 GCF_022355385.1 Mustela nigripes
CCTACCTTCCTTTGGTTTGTAGATGTATTCTTCCAATCTCTGTCTCTTTTCTCCTGTGTCTTCTGTGTCTGTGTGGAGATTCCTCTCTCCATTGAAGAATACCAATGTTGCATTTAGATTTACCCTAATGCAGTCTAATCTCTTCTTAAATTCATTATGTTTGCAAAGACCTTATTTTCCAACAATGCCTGATTTGCAGGTCCTGGAAGTTAGGACTTCAACATAACTATTTAGAGACACAACTTACACAGTCTTTTAATTTTAAAAAAGCATAAATATCACACAGAGCTGACCAATTAGTACAGTAACATTGTATAAAAGTAAAATAAAATTGTAATTTTAACAAATTTTAACAATTATAACATTGCATAAGAGTAAAATAAAATTTAAAAAAAAAGTTTGCAAATTTTTTTCTTTTGAAGTTGAAAACAATTCCTGATTTTTGTATGCCTTTGCTTAGGTTTCTTTGTATCCTTCACTAATTCATCCCTAAATTTCTCAATAAAAGTGAAAAAGTCTTGATGCACTCAAACACAAAGTGAAATCAAGAAGGTTTCCAGAATGGTGAAGGATATGAAATTTTACTCTACCTGCAAGCTTATAAGTTAGCCAGTCTGTTGCATGGCTGTTGGGATAAACCACAGACCTCTGGCATCAGACACAAAGAACTGTTTTATTACTCACAGAAACAGAAATAGCTAAGGGGTAAGTAAGTATTTTTTACCTTATTACTGAGCTCCTATTTCCACAAGGCGTTACAAGGATGACACTTCCACACACAATGGAGTGTGTTATGCCTTTGGATATCTAAGGTTTAGAGAGCCTGTATTTTATATAATAGACAGTAAGCATGTCTGCCCTTTGTTCTGGAAGGAGTTACTGTCTTTCAAGGCTATGTGTAAAGAAAACATTTCCAAGGAGATAGTCCGGGATAAAACATCAGTGCTTTGTTAACAAAACCCACGAAAGACCCATAGAAAATTATACCCCAACATTTTTTATTATTGCTTTGTTTTGTTCACTTACTTGTGTTTTGTTCTTGTTTTCTCTTGAAGATATTTCTTCCAGACATTCTTCTTTAGGACAACAGGATAATTTTGCTTTTGTGAATTTATCATCGTATTCTTCCTGGTTAGTATTACCTTTACCCTTCTTTCATGTTCAGCCTCCAATTTCTGACTTCCCAT
>NW_026755940.1:0-1187 GCF_022355385.1 Mustela nigripes
GAGGTCTCAGAGAGCCTGCAGGTGGCCTTGGGGTTCCCGCACAGTGTCCCTGGGTCCTGGACCTCCTGCGGGTCCCACACTGCCCCATGAAGGACACGTGACCTGTGGCTGCAGAAGTTCAATCTCTAGGAAGCCTATTTGCATTCAGATTTCCATTCCTGATGTTTTCAGCCATCAGACCTGAGTGGACCCCCGCCATAACAAAACAGAAGTCTGCGATTTGTTATTTAGTTATTTATTTTTAAAGGTTTTATTTCTTTATTTGACAGACATCACCAGTAGGCAGAGAGGCAGGCAGAGAGAGAGGGGTGGGGAGGCAGGCTCCCCACCGAGCAGAGAGCCCGATACGGGGCTCGATCCCAGGATACTGCGACCATGACCCAAGCTGAAGGCAGAGGCTTTAACCCACTGCCACCTAGGCACCTCTGGGATTTGTTTTTTAGAACAAGGGATGTGATGCGCTAAAGACTGAAGCAAGACCCCAGAATTCACCTCGGCTGCTCTGATTCAAGACCTCTGTCCTGTTCATGATATCCCTTCTCCATCTGCTCAGACTACCGTTGGTAGACAATCTGGAGAACATAAGCCCGTAGTTATAATATGCTTGTCTAAAAGATGGGGGGTAGTGAGAATGGGAAAGGAATGGTTTTGATACAAAGCGGCCCATGCCCTTGTGCAAATCCTCCTGCCTTCAGGGTCCCATCTCTTCAACCTATAAAATAAAATACGTAGATAAGATGATCTGTAAGCTTTCTGCCCATGTTAACATAACCAAGGCAGTGAGAAAGCAAACTGGACAAGACCAGGGACGCAAAGGCTAGGGGTAAAATTGTGTGCTCCCGTCCAAGCCCCCTTCCCCCTCTTCGTGTGTTGAAATCCTAACCCCTGGTACCTCAGAATGTGATGTTTTCTTCTTCTTTTTCTTTTCTTTCTTTTTTGGTGGTGGGTCTCTACGGAGGAAAATCAAGGTAAAATGAAGCCTTAGGGTGGACATCATGATCTCAAGGTCATGAGACCCAAGCTAGGCACGGCACTCAGCAGGGAGTCTGCTTCTCTCTCTCTCTCTCTCTCTCTCTCTCTCTGTCTCCTTCTCTGCCCGCCCCTTGCTCATGCACTCTCTCTCTAAAGTAAATATATAAATCTTAAAAAAAGAAAAACGGAAAATTTGGATACAGAGACTCCCAGGT
>NW_026755941.1:0-1187 GCF_022355385.1 Mustela nigripes
TGGGTAGCCCACCTCGCATTCCAATTGTCTCCAAGAAACAAGACAGGTCAGATCTGCTGGATCTGGGGGAGCAACGGAGGAGGCTGAGTTGAAATGGACATTCCCGTGTTTGTGACCTAATAAGATTTTGTGTCTAGGGAGACCTTGCAATGAAGCGGTGGCACTGGGGCTATGAAGGGTTCCCCTAAAGAGAGTCTTTCACACAGCTCCATCGTGCAAGTTTCCCATGCGTAGATGAGATTTGTTCTGATGGTGAGTCAAGAAACAGCCATATGCTGTTATTGAAATCCAGGCCTTTGAGGAGAGATGCCCGGAAACCAAAGCAAAGGATCCGAATGGGGCCTAAAGGCCTGATCGTTGCTTATTACATCTGGAGATATCAATCTACGTGTCTGAGTGCAGGTAGGTGCTCAGATGGGTTCAGATTGCCCCTGTTTGTCCTGGGAAGTCACAACTATTGGGATGGCCTCAGGAATTTGGAGTTTTATCCTCTTAGTAGTGTTGTGGCCATTGGAATGGGCACATACAATTCCCTTGGAGAGGGCAAGCACAGTCTTCAGGTTTGGCCTCCGGGGCCTGAGCCTGTAGGGTGTGTAGGCCAGAGCTGTTGGGACAGTTGTCTGAAAACACAAACTCGACTTATGTTTCAGGTCATAGGTATGGCAGGACTGATCTACAGACCATGAGGAGAACACTTTGGGATATGAAAAATGGGCGAGTGTTAGGCTCTTTCTCACGTTTTTGTCTCTAGATATTGTGTCACTCACGTCGTGAAATTTCCGGGTGACTTCATGGGAAATGTACGAGTCTTACTCTCTGGGGGTTTCTCACCGTCCAATGAGTTTGGGGACACTCTTTGGGATGGTAGAAGTCCGTTTTTTTTTGTTGTTGTTGAATTGTTTTGTTTTGTTTTTCAACATCAGGTGTCCCACCAAGTGAGGGATTCCAGAGTAGAGCCCTGGGTAGTTGTGACTGGAGAACCAGAAGTCTGGTTAAAAATTGGGGCCTAGGGACATGTCAAGCCCATTAAGACACTAATGGTCCTGCACTGAGAGGACGTTAGAGGACAGGACTCACGCTGAGGGTCACAATGCGTCTTTATGCCCTCGTCGCACTCAAGAATGGGCGGGGCCTCAGGGTGAATGCTGGTTTCTCCTACACTGAACGTTGGACAACTTGCATCTGAA
>NW_026755942.1:0-1187 GCF_022355385.1 Mustela nigripes
CTACCAAAGCATGGAAAACCCTCCAGGGCAGTGGGGACTTGCAGGGTCAACTATCTAAGGTGATACAAGGACCAAATGAAGCATATGCTGATTTTGTTGCAAGATTGATGCAAACAGCTGGGAGAGTATTTGGGGATGTTGACACAGCCATGCCTCTAATTAAACAACTGGCCTATGAGCAAGCCAATAAATGGTGTAAAGAGGCCCTTAGGCCATGGAAGGCTAAAGATTTAAGCACACACGTTAAGGTATGCAGGGTTATTAATGACAGTGTTATTCAAGGACAAGTACTTGCTTCAGCCATTACTCAAGGCCTTCAGGGCATTCAGCTATCCCAACATAAGGGCGCTAAAGGAAATTCTGGGGAATGCTACAAATGTGGAGCTCAGGGGCACTTTAAGCGAGAATGTCCTGACAGCAAGGGTCCCCCAACAGTAAAGCAACCTGGCATATGTCCTAGGTGTAGCAAGGGTACACACTGGGCGAATGAATGTCGCTCAGAAAAAGATATACAAGGTAATCCACTACCCCCAAGGAATTCAAAAAACGAGAAATGGGGCCCATCACCCCAGAGCCCTCAAATGTATGGGGTGCTACAACAGGTGGCCCGCAGGCATTACCCGCCGATGAGCCAAGGCGGGCTACAAAAGGAAGCGCCGGATTGGACATCCGTGCCACCACCAGACTTGTACTAACCCCCGAGATGGGAACCCAGGTGGTGGAATCGGATTTTAAGGGCCCACTGCCTGTGAACACTGTAGGCCTATTATTAGGGTGTAGCTCCACAGCCCTTGCTGGATTAATAGTACACCCCGGAGTAATTGATGCTGATTATACAGGAATAGTCAAAATATTAGTGTCTTCCCCTCGTGGCATTACAGTTATCAGTCCAGGTGATAAAATAGCACAAATTATAGTGTTACCAAGCTGTCATAAACTATTCCCCAGCACAGAAAAATCCCGTGGACAGAGGGGTTTTGGCTTCACTGGCCCGCCCCTCACATGTCTAACACTTGGAATGGAGGCTAGACCTCTTTATTCTCTGTGGATCAGAAATAAAAAATTTATGGGCCTTCTGGATACCGGGGCTGATCGTAGTATCATTAATGAAGTTGATTGGCCAAAAGATTGGCCCCTACAAAGGGCTGATCAAACCCTTAGAGGCCTAGGGGTTGCCCAAAGTCCTA
>NW_026755943.1:0-1187 GCF_022355385.1 Mustela nigripes
CGTAGACTAGGATGGCACTCTATGCACACTACCATCTCCCAGTGTAGGCTTCGCTTGGCCTTTTACTCTGGCGCTCAGGCGGACTCCCGGACTAGGCCAGTGCTTTCCCCACAGGAAAGGAGAGGTGATAGGATCCCTGCACACAGCCTGTCCACTGAATAGGGAGCTTTGGGGGACTGTCCCCATTCCTGCCCCTTAAACTCCGTGCCAACTCCAAGCTTCCACATCGTGGAGGAAGTCAGCATCTGACTCCCTGTTATTTCAGGGAGCTATTGCTGCGAGTTCAGCATAGGCGCCTGGTGGCTAGAGCATGTATGCCCCAGGGACAGGTGAACAAGGAGCTGCTGTCTCCTTGGGCCCAGAGGCTCAGGACAGGCATGCTTTCTACCCAGACTCCTTCCTAAGAGTGGAGCACGCTCGGCCATACTCATCCCCTCCTGTCTACTTAACAGACAGGCTTCCGTGTCTCTATACTGGGAGCTGGTGACACTTGTATTACCACCAGCCGCTGTGCCTGTCAGGGCGGGCTCTCCTGCTTCGTAACCGTTTCCAGACCAGAATGCCAACGGCTCCTGCTCTTCTCCCCGGGCAGCGTGCTGCACCTTCCACAGATATGCTCCTGGGGAGCGAGTGCAAAACGTGTCCCTTTCCTTTAAGGCTCTTTCCACAGGCGCAAGCGCTTCTCTCTCAGGCAGAGTGGATGCCGAGGCATAGAAGATTTCGCTCCATGCGGGTTTATTACACAGGGCTGAGAAGACCAGCTCAGGCAACAGGAGAATCCCTCGGACCCGACTCTGATTTCCCAAAGAATGCTGTGCTTTCCCAGAGGGGATGCCAGGGCAAAGATGCTTTCCCTCTATGCGGGATTCTCCCATACTGCTGCGAATACTAGGCTAAGGCAAGCAACAAAAGCAGCCCACAGAACCGACTCTGATTTCCCAGCGACTGCTTTGCTTTCCAAGATTATTCAGCTTGGCACGAACGGCACTTCGCCGCTGCTTCCTCAGAAAGGCTTTGGGTGTTCACTCTGTCCTGGCAGGGAAGAAGAGCCGCGGGAGAGCTGGTGTCTCTTGGGACTTGCTTTCCCGGGCTCCAAGTTCACGCCCGGGGTTCACCGTGCAATGCCGAACTCAGCTGACACAGTCACAACCCTGCAGCAGGGTGTGTGTCTTAGCATGGCACTCTAA
>NW_026755944.1:0-1187 GCF_022355385.1 Mustela nigripes
CTGAGGGTCACAATGTGTGTTTGTGACCCTCAGCCTGAGCCCAGTCCTCAGGTAGGCCTCTCAGTGGCTGGATGGAGAGACAGCATTTTGGGCTTTCCATGCCTCTAGTCCCCAATTTTTAACCATAGTTCGGGTTGTCCCTTCACTCTTCCCCAGGGCTCTGCTTTGGATTTCCTCTTTTGGTGGGACACCTGATGTAACAAACCTTAAAGGAGTCCTCCCATCACACAGATTGAAGAAAAACAATTGGTACGGGCCAAATCCACAGAGATCAAGATTCGTCCATGGCCCATGAGGCCTCCCCAACATTCCACGGCCATCGCTAATACAAAATCAAGAGACAAAAGGCTGAGCACGGGCCTCAGACGGGCTCATTCTATATATCCTGAAGAGTTCTTCAGATAAGAACCTACAAGGCACTCGAAGGCACCCAAAATATAGTCTATCCTGGGCACTAATGCACTGTCTGACAACCTGAGCCCGGACCTCGTGACCAACACCCAGACAGCTGACCGCACACTGAGCATATCAGACCCGCCATGGCCTTAGGTCATCATTTCTTCCCTACTTCAGTTTTCAGGCTTCAGAACATAGACCTTATCTTCAATCACTGCCCAGTGGTGACTTTGATGCAGAAATCAGAACTCTTCCTTACCCATGGCAAGAAACCTTGTGGTTGGCATGTTGTCCAACGTTCAGTGTAGGAGAAACCAGCATTCATCCTGAGGCCCCGCCCATTCTTGAGTGCGACAAGGTCATAAACACTCATTGTGAACCTCAGCGTAGGTCCTGTCCTCTAGTAGGTCCTCTCAGTGGCTGGACCATTAGATGTCATAATGGGCTTGACATGTCCCTAGGCCCCAAATTTTAACCAGATTATTGGTTGTCCATTCGCCCCTCCCCAGGGCTCTACTCTGGAATCCCCCATTTGCTGGGACACTTGAGGTTGAAAAACAAAAGAAAACAAATCAACAACAACAGAACAACGGACTTCTTCCTTCCCACAGAATGACCCCAAACTCTTTGGACGGGGCCAAACTCCCAGAGAGTAAGACTCGTCCATTTCCCATGAAGTTACCCGGAAATTTCACGACCATGAGTGACACGATATCCAGAGACAAAAACTTGAGCAAGAGCCTCACACTCGCCCTTTTTTCATATCCCGAAGAGTTCTCCTCACGGTCTGT
>NW_026755945.1:0-1187 GCF_022355385.1 Mustela nigripes
CTGAGGATGGGTCTAATGTGTGTTTGTGTCCATGAGGGCCTTGGAATGAGGCAGTGGCACCGGGACCCTGTAGTATTCTCCTCAGCTTTTGACATGGCTCCCATGCACAAGTTTCCTTTGGGGGACGAGTTTGGTTCTGATGGGTGCCTCAGGAAAACCCCAATGCTGGTATTGGAATCCAGGGTTTGAGGAGACATGCGTGTAAACCAAAGCAATGGATCCGATTTTGGCCTAGGGTCCTGTCTGGTTCAATCTTCTTCTCTGGGGACATCCATCTAGGGTATGAGTCGAGGTAGATGATCAGCTGATGTCAGACTGACCTTTTTGTCCAGGGCGACCTATACTATTGGATGGCCTCAGGGATTTGGAGCGTTCTCCTAATTTGTACGATTTTGGACAATGGAATGGGCAGAATTCCCATGATTCGGTAGGCAGAGTCCTAATGTGTGGCTTCAGGGTCCCCAGCCTGGATGGTGTGTGGCCCAGGACTTTGAGGACAGAAGTCTGAAAACACAAACTCAGCTTATGTTTGGGGACGTAGGTATGGCAGGCCCAATCTACAAACCATGAGAAGACATCTTCAGGATATAAAGAAAGTACGAGTCTGAGGCGCTTGCTCAGATTTTGTCTCTGGATTTTGTTTCAGCGATGGCCATGGAATGTCGAGGAGGCCTCATGGGCCATGGACGAATCTTGCTCTCTGTGGGTATGGCCCGATCCCAATTGTTTTTCGTAATCTGTTGGATGGAGGAATCCTTTCAGGGTTGTTACCTCAGGTGTCCCACCAAAAGAGGAATTCCAAAGCAGAGCCCTGGGGAAGAATGAAGGGACAACCTTAACTATGGTTAAAAATTGGGGCCTAGGGGCATGGCAAGCCCAATATGCTGTCTCTTCATCCAGCCACTGAGAGGCCTTACCTGAGGACTGGGCTAAGGCTGTGGGTCACAATGTGAGTTTGCCACCTATGTGGCCCCACGAGCAATGGTGGGGCCTCATCGGACAAATAGGTTTCCACTACACTGAACGTTGGACAACAAGCCAACCACAAGATTCTTGACATTGGGAAGGAGTTCTTATTTCTGCATCATTTTCAAACCTGGGCATTGATTGAAGATATGGTCTAGGATCTGAATCCTGAAAACCGAGGTTGGGAAGAGATAACGACCTAAGGCAATGGCTGGTCCTAT
>NW_026755946.1:0-1187 GCF_022355385.1 Mustela nigripes
GGGAGAGTCCTTGACTTTCTTGTTCATTGATGTATATCCTGAGCTTTTAGAAGGGCATCAGTTTAATGCTGGTTAAAAGTATCAATTTCCCAGGGGTGCCTGGGTGGCTCAGTGGGTTAAAGCCTCTGCCTTTGGCTAGGGTCCTGGGATCGAACCCGCATCGGGCTCTCTGCTCAGCAGGGAGCCTGTTTCCTCCTCTCTCTCTGCCTGACTCTCTGCCTACTTGTGATCTCTATCTGTCAAATAAATAAAATCTTAAAAAAAGTATAAACTTCCCAGATACCTATTTTAGCAAGGCCCTGTGCATTTATATCTTGCCTCTTCTGATGCTCACAAATATTGTGACAAAGGTCTTATTATCCAAATTTACAATGAGGAAACAAAGGCTCATAGAGATTAAGTGACTCGTCTAAGCCAGTAAGTGGCTTAGCAAGAATTTGTGGGCTAGCAGTAGTAATTTTAAAGTAGGCTTCAGAATAAAAAAGTTCTACCAGAAATAGAGACATCATCATAAAGGGGTCAAGGGCTCGAGAGGACATAAATATCCAAGTATTTATACACTTAATAATTCTTAAAATTGATAACACGAAAACCAATAGAACTGAAAGGAGAAGTAAACACAAAATTATAGCTACAGAGTTCAACACTGCTTCTCACTGTATCACTGACAAAGCTCTTAGGAATTTTACCCCCAAACCCATTTTTCCGTTAGCCCTGTGATTTTCAGTACACTATTTTACATGGAGCAGTGATTCTTTTTTAGGAAAACACACATCATGTTATAAAAGAAGTCACCGTATTTGTATACCTTCTCTCCTCTCCCTTTGTTTTTAGCCTCCTCTTATCTATATAGATACATACCCTTTCTGTGTTGCCTAGATTTGCAACTCATACAATCTGTCACCTAGTTCCCACATTTGTTCTCAGTTCTTTGTGGGGGGGGGGGGGGTCAGGGTGGCACAGTCGGCTGACTGACTCTTGGATTCAGCTCTGGTCGTGATCTCGGGGTTGGGGGTAGAGTCCCTCGTCGGGCTCCAATATCAACACAGAGTCTGCTTGTTTCTCTGTCTCCCTAACATGTTCACTCTCTCTCTTTCTCAAACAGGTAAGACTTGAAGGGGGGAAAAAAAAACTAAAAAGCAAAATAAAATTAGTTCTTCAGTTAAAGTCAGAGTCTACTACCAGCC
>NW_026755947.1:0-1187 GCF_022355385.1 Mustela nigripes
GAGAGGATGCAGGGAAAAGAGAGCTCGCCCGCCAGACACGTCCCCTCCCTGGCAAGTCATATCAGGTTTCCACAACGCCGCAGGCCCTTTGGCTAATAAAATTAAAAGGTGACACCAGGGGGCTCAGAGTCAGAGATTCCCACACATCTTATCCAATTGTGTAGCCTTAGGTCTCCTCCCCGTCTCTGTGTGTGTGTGTCCGTGTGTGTGTGTGTGAGTGCCTCTGGGGGTCTGTGTGTCTTGTGTAAAGAGGAACTTGCCATGCCATCGTGGGTGGAGATGCCCCAAGCAGGATCAGGCTGATGAGGGTTTAGATATCTGGTGGGCAAGTCATGTTCACACCCCAGTTTAAGGCTGGTTAAGTGGGATCGGGTGTAGGGTCTACACCCTTCTGCCCAGGGTTTATCCTGAGACCCTGAACGGATGCGTCCATGACCCAGGAGCGGGGCTAACCCTAACAGTAACCACTAACCCTGACCCTGACCCTGACACTGACTGTGAGCCTGCCCCAAATGCTGACCCAAGCCCTGACCCTGACCCGGTACCTGACCCTGACTGTGATCCTGAACTGAACCCTAAACCTAAACCTAAGCCTGACACTGACCCTGATTTGGACCCTGAACCTAAACCTAACTCTGACATTACCGTAAACCATGACTCAAACCTAACCAGGACCCTGACCCTGACCCTAATCCTAACCCTGACGCTGACATAACCCGGACCCTAACCCTACCCCTGAACGAGACAGTGTGCTTGACCCTAACCCTAAACCTAATTGTAACTCCGCTGAACGTACACCTCATGCTGACCCTGAACCTAACACTAACCCTGACCCTATACCAAACCCTAACCCTGACCTTACGCTGTCTAACCCTAACCCTAACCCTAAGCAAAACCCTACTTCTGATTCTAACCCAAACCCCAATCCCAAACCCTACCGCCAAAATCTAACTGTGACACTGGCCGAACATTGACCCTATACCAAAGCCTGACCCTCAACCTGACCCTGGCCCTGACCTTTACCTGACCCTGACTCTGAACCTAATCCTAACCTTGACACTAACTCTGACCACTACATAGCCCTGTCCCTGACCCGAATGTGGACTTTAAACCAATACCTGAACGTGACCCTACAAAGGACACTGGTGCTAAACCTCACCCTGACCCTGACCCAGACCATGACGATA
>NW_026755948.1:0-1187 GCF_022355385.1 Mustela nigripes
GGGACCTTATCAATTGCTATGGACCACAAGCACTCCAAAGGCAGAGACACAATAATTGCGTATGGTAAAATATATTCAACGTGTTTCCTTCTTATATTTCACCACAATATGGATGAGGAGAATATTTAAAAACTTTAAGCATCTATTTCAGTTGGCATAGAGTGAGAACTGACGTGTTAACATTTTAATCAGTCTCTCGAATTCTAGGTTTGGTTTCTAAGTATTTGTAACTTAATGGAAACCCTGAAAAACCTTTAACTAAGCTAAGTAAGTCAACTGTTTTGTGCCTGCAAAAATATTTTATTTTTTTTAAATATTTTATTTATTTGACAGACAGAGATCACAAGTAGGTAGACAGGCAGGCAGAGAGAGAAGAAGAAGCAGGTTCCCTATCAGCAGAGCGCAGGATGCACGGCTCAATCCTAGGACCCCATGATTATGACCTGAGCTGAAGGCAGATGCTTTAACCCACTGAGCCACCCAGGTACCCCTGCAAAAATATTTTAAATGAATTGGAAATATTTAATCGCTATAGCTTTCCCATTAGGTTAAAAATTCATTATTTCGCAAATAAACGTCAATATAAATGTTATACAATAATGCATCTTTGTTTTAAACTACGTGATTTTTTAAATTTGCATTAAAGGCATATTTGGAAAGGTGTACAAAAATATATTCAACACTTATTTCCATAGGGCACCAATTCTTAAAACTGTCTCTTCTATCATTTTGTTTGAGTGAATGTTTCAGCATTATTATTCACATATTTGACAGATGTTTACTCAGCATCTAAGTTTTCTACTTAGAATATACAATGGAGAATAAGAAAATCATGGTCCTTACAATGATGGGGTCTATTACCTATGAGGTTGAAAGGTGATGAAAAGGAAATAGACAAAATAATTACAAACTATTCAAAGTGAAGAAAGTAAACAGAAGAACCTGGGGTAGACAAAATAGCCTCTAAAATGAAAGAGTTTAGTGAGGAATCAAAGGTAGAAGAAAATGCAAAATTTTGGATCAAGTAGCCAAAAAACCTCACAGCTGAGGAGGGACAGTGAAAAGATATTAAATGAAAATGATGAAGTCCCAGAACCTAAGTCAGGTTCGGTGGGGTGAGGTTCGGAGCTGACGACTAAGGAAAGAATTCTTAAGACATCTTTGGTGCAAAATGGTGGTTTATTAAA
>NW_026755949.1:0-1186 GCF_022355385.1 Mustela nigripes
ATGTTGCCCGCAAGCATGGGCGGGGATTCATGGGCCACACTGGTTTCAACTACACTGAACCTGGACAACATGCCAACCACAAGGTTTCTTGCCATGGGGAAAGAGTTTTGATTTCTGCATCATTTTCAAAACCGGGCCGTGATTGGAGATAAGGTCTAGGTTCTGAAGCCTGAAAACCGAGGTTGAAAAGAGATGACTACCTAAGGCCATGAAAAATACGATATGCTCAGTGTGCGGCCAGCTGTCTGGATGGGGCCAGGAGGTCCAGGATCAAGCTGTGTGAGAAAGGGCATTAGTGCCCAGGTCAGCCTATATATTTGGGGTAAAGCCGAATTGCGTGCCGCATTGATCCGCATTTGGGGTTCCTGGGTTGCCCCAGAGGGCAATGTTTTTCTTCTGGAGGGCAGGCAGAGTACTACAATGTAGTTCTGGATTGCCAAACTGGAGGGCTTGTGGGCCAGAAGTCTGAGGACGGAGGTCTGAGAACCCAAGCTAGGCCTCGGTTTCTGGGTGAGGATATGGCAGGCACAATCTACAGACCTGAATCAAGATCTCGTGCACCGGAAGTCACTGCGAGGATCAGACGATCGCTCAGGTTGGATATTCTGTCCCTGATGGCCCCTTTTTGAAAGGGGCGTGGATTAAGAGGCCATGGGGGTTTTCCCACGATGTGAGTTGTGAGAAGCTCCCAACTGCAAAGATTCTTCTGCAGGACAATTGAGACCTGTTGGTTGGCTCCAGGACAACGATTCCCAGCAGGGTTCTAAGGATGGATGGCTAGGTAGCCCACCTCGCATTGCAATTGTCTCCAAGCAACAAGACAGGTTAGATCTGCTGGATCTCGGGGAGCAACCGAGGAGGCTGAGTTGAACTGGACTCTCCCGTGGATATGTCCTAATAAGATTTTGTGTCTATGGAGACATTGGAATGAAGCGGTGTCACTGGGGCCCTGTAGGGATCTCCTAAAGAGAGGTTTTCACACAGCTCCATCGTGTAAGTTTCCCATGTGTAGATGAGATTTGTTCTGATGGGTGAGTCAAGAAACAGCCATATGCTGTTATTGAAATCCAGGCCTCTGTGGAGAGATGCCTGGAAACCAAAGCAATGGATCCGATAGGTGCCTAGGGGCCTGTTCGTTACTTTTACCTATGGGGACATCCGTCTACGGGTCTGAGTGCGGGTAGGT
>NW_026755950.1:0-1186 GCF_022355385.1 Mustela nigripes
TTGAGTTTTCAACTTATGAATCCTGGAGGGATACACTGTCTACAGTGAGCTTCGTCAAACATCTTTTATGTTCAAGGCACTGTTTTTTGGCAAAATTAATCATTTCCTACACATCCTTTGAAGCAAGAGTATTTCTGCACTTTGCCTTCCTTTAGAACCTTTCTCTAGAGAGGATCCTAAAAAGTTCAGAAAAGACGCATAAGAAACCTGCTGGTTAGCTCGTTTTTCACAGTAGAGCAGAATTCATTTTGAAGTAGGTTAATCTTAGAAATCCAGGCAAAGACACTTCGCTTGAAAATCATCTCAAATGATCAGTTTTGTTAGTATGAGTAATAGTAACTATAAGATCAATACAAAAACTTTTTGTTCTACTGTGGGCCTACTGTGTGCTGGGTATCTCGGAGCATCTGAGTCGAACCATCTCGTGATCCTTTCAACAGACCACTGAGGGTCACACTGTCTTCTCCTTCACGTTATGGATGAGCCTTAAGTCTGGGCCAGAAATGACACAACTTTCCCAAAGCCATATTGCTACTGAGGGGCCAGCTGGGATCTATGCCCACTCTGTTGCCAGAGCCTGTGATTGCAAACGTGGGCTGCACTAGCTGTTCAGAACAAAGGACTGTTCATGGAGGTGACACAGCTAACCCGTGAGACCCACCACCCTTTTCCCTAAGGTCATCCAGGTACAGCCTGCAGTGATGGCCCGAGTTAAGCATTCGAACTTGGTGCTGCAGAGGATGTGTTTTAGGGACAAGATTGGTGTTAAGGGGTTCCAATGAAGCCCAGAGGGAATGGAAGGAAACAGGACTTGGGGAAATATCTGGGTCCCTGGAGCAGTGATCTCCTTTTATTACTGTGCACCTCTCTTTCACAAAAATAAATAAATACGTAAATACATACATACATACATACAAAAATATTTGCATACATACCACCAATTTAAGCAAATTTTTGATAAATTATAGACTCTACTACTCTAAATTATTATGCACATATAAATGACATGCAAAAGCTAAACAGTTAAATGGATGACATGAAATATGAATAAAACTTATAATATTTTCTTCCAGCCCCTTACTGGACTATTTCTCAAACTCCCTTTGGAGAAGACTTTTTAAAGATTTGTTTATTTATTTATTGAGAGAGAGAGAGACAGCACGTGTGTGCACATGTGAGTAGGGGG
>NW_026755951.1:0-1186 GCF_022355385.1 Mustela nigripes
AATTTTGATAGGTTAAAATGATTCTGGTTGGTCTTGAGCAAATGTGTAAATTTCTTTTTTTCTGTGTGTGTCATAAAAGAAAGAAGCAATAGTAAATTCTTGCTGTTATTCCATGGAGCCAATAAAATCATACTGCCAACAAGAGGCTGTTGACACGGTAAGTGTAGTTAACTGTCTTGAAATACTAGGCCTCGAAATAAAATTCCAATATTTCACATAACCTCTTCTTTTTTTAAAGAAAACAAAACAAAACAAAACAACTATACTGCTTACATTTAGGGCCCTGCTGTTGTGTAACTATCTGTGAACATGTCTACCGTAAGTGTATATATATATTTTTTTTTCTGTGCAATTAATGCATTTAGAGATAAATTTGGATTGCAAATTATTTTGGGGGAGGCATGGTATTTGTGGCTAGTCTTACAAGTATAAAGGACTAAAAGAAAGAAGAAAAACATTTTTTATTACAGCATATTTACATCAGTCCAAAGTACTTATTTACTATAATACTGACTAATGTATAATACTGTACACAAAGAGAGAAGTTAAATGAGTTATAATTCAGTCGAAGTATAGCTGGCCATTTTAAAACTTACCACTGAATCTTTCTGGTATGAAATGTGATATCTGGCAATCTGGTCCAGTTCATTACATCAGGTCATTTATATGTTCTTCTTACCATTTTGATAGCATAGCACATTTTATAACCCAGACATTATACAATGAAACTATGATGCATGTATTTTCAAAAGTATAGACATACATGAAGCTATGAGGTCAAAAAAGATGAATGTCCGTAGTACCTTATAGACTCAGCAAATAAAAGTGTCCAAGGCTCTGAGTGAGATTTATGAATATTGTATAAGATTAGGCCAACATGTGGTTTTGATATAAATAATCTGTACTTAAATTAGAATTACAATCGTTGAGTACAGTGTTGAAAATGGCAGATAGATTGCAAAACTATTTTATAAGAAAGTATCAAATATCACATGCAATTTATTAAATATTACACTAAAAAAAAGAAGAATGTTTATATATAAAATGGTTGTAAGAATATCAGGTGTTCACCCCTGTAACCTTCTAGCTGACTGGGAACTGTGGCTCACTGCCCCTGCCCAGCATCACAAGACAGCACCATACCACATGTCACTGGCCCTTTTTATAAAGACCCAAATTCAAAATT
>NW_026755952.1:0-1186 GCF_022355385.1 Mustela nigripes
TAGGTTTATCCTCATTTGAGGTTTCTGGGTAGACCCATAGGGCAACGTTTTTCTTCTAGAGGGCAGGCAGAGTGCAGCACTGTGTCATCGGAAATCCCAAAATGGAGGCCGTGTGGTCCAGGAGAGTGAGGACGGTAGTCTGAGAACACTAGCTATGCTTAGGTTTGGGGGTGAGGGCACAGCAGGTACACTCTGAAGAGCTTAATCAAGATCTCGTGCATCTGAAGTCAAGGCGAAGATCATCCGTTGGGTCAGGTTGGAGTTTCTATCCATGATCTGCCTTCATGACGATTGGGGGCATCATGTGACCTTGGAAGCTTTCCATGATATGAGTTGTGAGGTGGTCCATGCACAAGGACTCCTGTGGGACAGTCGAGACCTGTTGGATGGCTCAAGGATGTCCCATAAGGAACGACGCAAGAGTACGATTCTAGGGTTCTAAGGATCTCTAAGGAGAGATGCCTGGAAACCAAAGCAATACATCCGATAGGTGCCTATGGGCCTGTTCGTTCCTTTTTACCTCTGGGGACATCAGTCTACGGGTCTGAGTGGCGGTAGGTGCTCAGATGGGCCCAGATTGCCCCTGTTTGTCCTGGGAAGCCACAAATATAGGGATGGCCTCAGGGACTTTGGAGGTTTATACTATTAGTAGGGTTGTGGGCATTGGAATGGGCAAATAAAATTCCCTTGGAGAGGGCAAGCACAGTCGTCATGTTTGGCTCCAGGGGCCTGAGCCTGTAGGGTGTGTAGGCCAGGGCTGTTTGGACAGTTGTCTGAAAACACTAACTCGGCTTGTGTTTCGGGTCATAGGTATGGCAGGACTGATCTACAGACCATGAGGAGAACTCATCGGGATATGAAAAAAGGGCGAGTGTGAGGCTCTTGCTCAAGTTTTTGTCTCTGGATATCGTGTCACTCATGGTTGTGAAATTTCCGGGTGACTTCATGGGAAATGGAAGAGTCTTAATCTCTGGGGGTTTGGCCCCGTCCAAAGAGTTTCCGGTCATTCTGTGGGAAGGAAGAAGTCCGTTGTTCCGTTGTTCTTGATTTGTTTTGTTTTGTTTTTCAACAGAGGGGTCCCACCAAATGATGCATTCCAGAGTAGAGACCAGGGGAGGGGCGACTGGACAACCAGAATGCTGGTTAAAAATTGGGGCCTAGGGACATGTCAAGCCCATTAAGACAT
>NW_026755953.1:0-1186 GCF_022355385.1 Mustela nigripes
TGGGTGACCCCGGACCAGTTATGCTACATCCTTTAATGTTTCCTAAAGGGTATATTCACTCCATAACCCTGAGCCATGTTCTCATTTCGGTGAGTGTGGGAGGCCGCAATAAGGCTTGAGACAAGAACCAAACCAGACCCTGACTTGTGCCTCCTTTAAAGTTCAAATAACCTAACAAAAGGTTTAGGACGGGAAAAGTTGAGTAGCACTGGGAAAGGGTCTGTGCTATGTGTTGTGCGCTCGCCTACATGACTTCCCACACGCTTGCTAAACAAATGAGAACAATTCGGTTGGGCTAAAAAGTTCGTTGCTGGCCCTTGCTGCCTTAGTACAGCTCATAAATTACTTTCAGGTGTGCTGTATTTGTACTGGCATCAGCCATTTGGCGTCATGAGGAACCGTGGTTGCTTAACTAGACACAGATGTAATGTCACTATATATATGGCCTTAATGCTTTGAATAAACTTAGCACTGTTGGACATCCTCCTCAGTGCTCCTCTTGCCCCCCATTTCTTTGCTTCTCCAGTTCTTTAATTCATCCTCTTACCCTCATGTTCCTGGTTGATTTGTTGCGCTGGCCACGACAGGTGAGGATCTGATGGTGCCCACAATCTACAGGGATCCAATATATACAACTAGGACAGCCAGAGGGGGGTGGGCAATGCAGGCTGGACAGGGAGTTAAGAAAGAGTCAGGAAGGGCGCCTGGGTGGCTCAGTGGGTTAAGCCGCTGCCTTCGGCTCAGGTCATGATCTCAGGGTCCTGGGATCAAGTCCCGCATCGGACTCTCTGCTCAGCGGGGAGCCTGCTTCCTCCTCTCTCTCTCTCTGCCTGCCTCTCTGCCTGCCTCTCTGCCTACTTGTGATCTCTCTCTGTCAAATAAATAAAATAAAATAAAAAATCTTAAAAAAAAAAAAAAGGAGTCAGGAAGAAGTCATTCCCACACTTGAGGCATGGGTTGGTACTGACCAGAGACACTGGGCAAGAGATGGTGTCCTAAGACCCGGCTGGGTCCAGGCAAAGCACGTAAGAGTGTGTAGATGTAACCCATCTGTAAAAGGGGGGCGGGGGGTGGTGGTTGCAGCTGGTTGAGCATCTAACTCTTTGTTTTGGCACAGGTCCATTCACCTGGCCCATTCACCTGTGCCTGCATGTGTTCTGTGGTGTGCTCTTTATCTCTCTCTCTC
>NW_026755954.1:0-1186 GCF_022355385.1 Mustela nigripes
ACCGCTTCATTCCAAGGTCTCCATAGACACAAAATCATATTAGGGCACATCCACGGGAGAGTCCATTTCAACTCAGCCTCCTCGGTTGCTCCCCCAGATCCAGCAGATCTAACCTGTCTTGTTGCTTGGAGAAAATTGGAATGCGATGTGGGCTACCCAGCCATCCATCCTTAGAACCCTGCTCAGAATCGTTGTCCTAGAGCCACCAAACAGGTCTCAATTGTCCTGCAGAAGAATCTTTGCAGTTGGGTTCTTATCACTACTCCCATCGTGGGAAAACCCCCATGGCCTCGTGGTCCACCCCGCCTTTAAGAAGCGGTCATCAGGGACAGAATGTCCAACCTGAGCGTTCGTCTGATCCTCGCCCTGACTTCAGATGCACGAGGTCTCGATTCAGGTATGTAGATTGTGCCTGCCATATCCTCACTCAGAAACCTAGGCTAGCTTGTGTTCTCAGAATTCCGTCCTCAGACTACTGGCCCACAAGCCCTCCAGTTTGGCAATCCAGAACTAGAATGCTGCACTCTGCCTGCCCTCCAGAAGAAAAACATTGCCCTTGGGGCTACCCAGAAACCCCAAATGAGGATGAACCTGCACGCCATTTGGCTATACTCCAAATATATAGGCTGACCTGGGCACTAATGCCCTTTCTGACACAGCTTGAGCTTGGACCTCCTGGCCCCACCCAGACAACTGGCCGCACACTGAGCACATCGGACCCGCCATGGCCTTAGGTCGTCATCTCTTCTCAACCTCGGTTTTCAGGCTTCAGAACCTAGACCTTATCTCCAATCACGGCCCCGGTTTGAAAATGATGCAGAAATCAGAACTCTTTCCCCATGGCAAGAAACCTGGTGCTTGGCATGCTGTCCAACGTTCAGTGTAGTTGAAACCGTGTGGCCCATGAGGCCTCGCCCAGGCTTGCGGGCCACATTGGTCACAAACACACATTGTGACCTTCAGCCTGAGCCCAGTCTTCAGGTAAGGCCTCTCAGTGGCTGTATATAGAGACAGCATATTGTGCTTGCCATGCCCCTAGGCCCCAATTTTTAAACATTGTTCGGGTTGTCCCTTCACTCTTCCCCAGGGCTCTGCGGTGGAATTCCTCTTTTGGTGGGACACCTGAGATAACAAACCTAAAAGGAGTCCTCCCATCCCACAGATTGACGAAAAACAATTGGGATCA
>NW_026755955.1:0-560 GCF_022355385.1 Mustela nigripes
AATTTTGATGCTCGTTCCCTTTGCCATATTGGGGAAATTCTCTCCAAATTCTCTCCAGTATACCTTCTGCTCCCCTCTCTCTTTCTTCTTCTTCTTCTGGAATCCCAATTATTCTAATGTTGTTTCATCTTATGGTGTCACTTATCTCTCGAATTCTCTCCTTGTGGTCCAGTAGCTGTTTGTCTCTCTTTTGCTCATCTTCTTTATTCTCTGTCATTTGGTCTTCCTATCGCTAATTCTTTCTTCTGCCTCATTTATCCTAGCAGAGAGAGCCTCCATTTTTGATTGCACCTCGTTAATAGCTTTTTTGATTCCAACTTGGTTAGATTTTATTTCTTTTATTTCTCCAGAGAGGGCTTTTATATCTCCTGAGAGGGTTTCTCTAATATCTTCCATGCCTTTTTTGAGCCTAGCTAGAACCTTGAGAATTGTCATTCTGAACGCTAGATCTGGCATATTACCAATGTCTGTATGGATTAGGTCCCTAGCCTTCGGTACTGCCTCTTGTTCTTTTTTTTGTGGTGAATTTTTCCGCCTTGTCATTTTGTCCAGATAAGAGT
>NW_026755955.1:660-1186 GCF_022355385.1 Mustela nigripes
TGGGATTCCAGAAGAAGAAGAAGAAAGAGAGAGGGGAGCAGAAGGTATACTGGAGAGAATTTGGAGAGAATTTCCCCAATATGGCAAAGGGAACGAGCATCAAAATTCAGGAGGTGCAGAGAACGCCCCTCAAAATAAGTAAGAATAGGCCCACACCCCATCACTTAATAGTAAAACTTACAAGTCTTAGTGACAAAGAGAAAATCCTGAAAGCAGCCTGGGAAAAGAAGTCTGTAACATACAATGGTAAAAATATTAGATTGGCAGCAGACTTATCCACAGAAACCTGGCAGGCCAGAAAGTGCTGGCATAATATATTCAGAGCACTAAGTGAGAAAAACATGCAGCCAAGAATATTATATCCAGCTAGGCTATCATTTAAAATAGAAGGAGAGATTAAAAGCTTCCAGGACAAACAAAAACTGAAAGAATTTGCAAACACCAAACCAGCTCTACAGGAAATATTGAAAGGGGTCCTATAAGCAAAGAGAGAGCCTACACGTGGTAGATCAGAAAGGAACAGAGA
>NW_026755956.1:0-1186 GCF_022355385.1 Mustela nigripes
GACAAGAGCAGAGGAAGAGTAGTCAAGAAGTATTATGAATTTTACTAAAGTGTGGCATGAATCAAAACTAAAAAGAAAGAAATTACTTTGTTAGTATCTTTGTGCTATGGCCAAATGTGTTTTGTTTTTATTTTAAACACTTGAAAAATATTTTCCTATTTTTAAAGCATGCATGAATTATTTCAATTTTGTCTTTATCCTTTAATTTTATCTTCTGAAAGAAAAGATGTTATATAATTTACTTTCTCAAATGTCTTAGGACTTCTGGCAGGAATTCTCCTCAACCACACTGCATCGCCAAGGGTCTTGGAGGTGATCCTTTGACTGTGTTCTCGAAAATGAACCAATAAGAGTAAGCATTCCTGCATCGTGTTTCTTTTATTGTCCTTACCACAATAAGTACTTACTAATTTAGTTATATACATATTAAATGTCTTTTTCTCTCTCACTTGTCAACTCCAAAAGGTCAATCACCTTTTCTGTTTTATTCACTAATATATAATCAATTGCCTAGCACAATGACACATTGGGTAGGAACTCAATAAATACCTTGGAATGAATAAATATTAAACCAAGAAAATGAAGTTGCATCAGAGTTTGGAAGTACAATTGAAAATTTATAAAAACAAAATAAAATTTGATTTATTGGAGCAAATGATTGCACATTTGTCATCACAAAATGGGCCATTAGTGTCCAGTTTTTTTCTTTTTACTACTCTTTCATTACTGTTTTTTCACAAGATTTGCTGTTCCCCAAACTGAAAAATAGCCATATAATCTGATAAAAGAATAATTGTTTTTGATGTAGTGTAAACACCAGAACCAACACTAAGGTGAGGCAATTGATGCATCCAGAACACGCAATGTCAGGAGACATTCATACCTAGGTTTGCACAAGCCTCACCCATGAACTTTCATGACCCTGCAAGTGAGTGGCCCCTTCAATTTTGTACCCTAGTGGCCTCACTTGTCTCATTCTGGTATCTCTGTTAATTTATATATTATTTATTCTTTCTATAAACTTATCCTTGAAAGAGAAATTAGTGCATCTCCAGGCTATTTCAGCTAGCCAACAATAGGGTCATGAATGTTCTTCTTTTCATACACAGCTTTCTTTCCATCTCTTGACTGCCTGCCAAACCCACATAGCAAAACTTCCATGTTGGTGACCACTATCTATTTCCTT
>NW_026755957.1:0-1186 GCF_022355385.1 Mustela nigripes
GAACCTGGCACTCAGGAAAACCAAGTTCAAAGTCAAATTACTCTTGACTTTCATTTTCAACCACAAGGGACAAGGCTGAGTGTGGTGTTTACGGTAGATTCATTGAATCTGCAGGAATTAAACTGCAGCCCCTGTCAGGAGAGAGGGAGGGAGCTACAGGTGCCTGCCCCTCTGTTCCGGGGACATCCGCCTTGTGGTGGCTGTCCCCACAAGAGAAGGAGAAGGAGAAGCACCCCTGGTTGCTCTTCATCTCCCTGGAAGGGGTGTGAGCAGAACGCAGTTCCTAGTTACACCGCCGCTAACCAGTGGTGTGCTGGTCCAGGGCTGGGGGCTGGGAGCACAAGCACCTCACTGGCGGATACCTCATCGGGCTGTAGTTTAGGGTTCGTGACCTTGCTGTGTGTGTTACACTTGGATTAAAACTGTGCTTGTCAATGACCCGCTGAGTCCGCGGTGTGGCTGCTTCCTCGCATCCGAAAGGGAAGCGTCTCTCTGTGCTGGTGTCTTGCTTCCGATGGCCATGCCCGTTACCGTCATGGCTCTTGCCTGAGAATCAGGGGTTTCTAGCAAGGAAACCCAAAGTGCTCACGGGGGCGTTATGCCCTGAAATTCACCCTCTTAACATCTCCCACCTCTCTGCCCTGGACCTCCAGGGACTATGACGTCAGCAATCCCGTCACAAAGGAGTGGTTGCCACAGACCTGGTCCGCACGAGGCTCTCAATGAGTGCTGGTAACGGCGGCCATGAGGGGTGTGGGCTGGGCTGGGGAGGGACACAGTGCCCATGTCAGGGGAACCTGACGGGTCTGGAGGTAGAGTAGGCTTCCCTTGGGAAGTGACTTTAAGATGAGGCCAGAGAGCTGAGTGGGCTTCAGACAGGAAAGGGACCCCCTGCAGAGGAACCTGAGGTGGGAAGTAGGGCCTGGAGGGGACAGCAGGGACTGGCAGCTAGTGCCTGGGGCACTGGGCAGGGTGACAGAAGCCAGGGAAGGGAGGGGCCAGAGTGAGGGCTGGAGACCAGTAAGGAGGCTGAGGGTTGTGAGGGCCATCTGTGGCCTGACCCACGGTGTCGGCTTCAGGGATACACAGAAACAGGTTTGAGGGGTGCATATACCACCCCACGAATAAGATCTTAGGTTCACATGCCTCCCCCTAGGTCTGCACCTGACCATCCACTCACAGCCAC
>NW_026755958.1:0-1186 GCF_022355385.1 Mustela nigripes
TATCCATTCATCCATTGAAGGGCATCTTGGTTCTTTCCACAGTTTGGCGACCGTGGCCATTGCTGCTATAAACACTGGGGTACAGATGGCCCTTCTTTTCACCACATCTGTATCTTTGGGGTAAATACCCAGGAGTGCAACGGCAGGGTCATAGGGAAGCTCTATTTTTAATTTTTTGAGGAATCTCCACACTGTTCTCCAAAGAGGCTGCACCAACTTGCATTCCCACCAACAGTGGAAGAGGGTTCCCCTTTTTCCACATCCCCTCCAACACATGTTGTTTCCTGTTTTGTTAATTTTGGCCATTCTAACTGGTGTAAGGTGATATCTCAGTGTAGTTTTAATTTGAATCTCCCTGATGGCTAGTGATGATGAGCATTTTTTCATGTGTCTGAGAGTATAAAAAAAATTTTTTTTTAATTTATTTTCAGCGTAACAGTATTCACTGATTTTTGCACCACACCCAGTGCTCCATGCAATCCATGTCCTCTCCAATACACAGTACCTGGTTCCCCCAACCTCCTACCCCCCACCCCTTCAAAACCCCAGATTGTTTTTCAGAGTCCATAGTCTCTCATGGTTCACCTCCCCTTCCAATTTCCCTCAACTCTCTTCTCCTCTCTAACTCCCCTTATCCTCCATGCTAGAAAATAGGTTTTTATACTTGTGAAAACTGTGAGATCATATGACGGCAGGTTAAACTACACAACTGACCCTTGAACAATGTGAGTGTTAAGGTCACTAACCCCTGTAAAATTGAAAATTCAAGTGTAACTTTTGACTCCCTAAACACTTAATTGCTAAAAGCCCCTGAAAAGAAGCCTTATGGATTACTTAAACAGTCTATTAACACATATTCTGTAGGCTACAGCTATTCTATACTGCATTCTTGTCACTAAGAAAGTAAGGAGAATCTTAAGAAAATTACAAGGAAGAATAATAGTACATTTACAGTACTTTATTGTACTGCAAAATTTCACACATGAGTAGACTTATGCAGTCCAAATCTGTTGTTCAAAAGTCACCTGGTGGGGGAGGAGTCAAGATGGCGGAGAAGTAGCAAGCTGAGACTGCTTCAGCTAGCCGGAGATCAGCTAGATAGCTTATCTAAAGATTGCAAACACCTGAAAATCCATCGGCAGATCGAAGAGAAGAAGAACAGCAATTCTGGAAACAGAAAATCAGC
>NW_026755959.1:0-1186 GCF_022355385.1 Mustela nigripes
TTCATTCTCAGTGGAAGTGTCTCAGTTGAGATGAAAAATGTCACCCTTCCTAGAGGGAACATCACTTAACCTTTAACCATGTTATTACTAATTCAGAAGTATTTTATTAAAAAGAGAGAGAGAGAGAAAGAGAAGACCAGTCAGGAAAAAACACAGACTGAAGAAAAGCAGTGAGCCAAGGATGGTTGGGCAACAAACCCAAGGAGAGGCAACGTCTGGGGCAAAAGGGAAAGACAACTTTGTGAGGAACAGTAAGGGGATGTATCAGAGATAAGAAAGGAAAGCTAGCAGGCAGGTGTCAGAGACAATAGAGACTGAGGGTTATGCTGCAGGATGGTCAAGTAAGACTAAAGCCAAAAACTGGATGTGACAATTTGGTAGCCTTTTCCAGAGCTGACTCAGCTGAATGTCGAAGAAGCAAGAATGCATTCATGAAGTTGAAGTATGAATGAGAAATGCAGAAACCAAAGCCGGAACAGTCGGCTATTCAAGCTAGAGATGTGAACAAGCTGACACAAACCCTTAGGGAGAGTCATCTGGAGGACGCGTGGTCCCTCCATTCCACCAGATCTTCAAAATCCTATTCCTGGATCAAGCAGGATCATGAGATGGCTGTCCACTCAGACCTCATTGTTCGGTCCCCTGAAAAGCATCCATACACTTCTAGTACAATGCTGTGTCTATCAGAAATGATTATAGGCAATTTCAGTGTTATTAGAAAAATCAAAGGAAGTTTAACAACTTGCACAACTCTGTGAAATTAAGAGTCCTGCTTCTCATTCTACCAACTGTTCTTTGAATTTGCTTGATATACTTGATATACTTCCCTTCAAGTAATTCTTGCCTATTTCTATCTTTTCGGGTTTTTTTTAAGATTTTATTTATTTGACAGACAGAAATCACAAGTAGGCAGAGAGGCAGGCACAGAGAGAGAGGGAAGCAGGCTCCCTGCTGAGCAGAGAGCTCCATGTGGAGCTCGATCCCAGGACCCTGGGATCATGACCTGAGCCAAAGGCAGGGGCTTTCACCCACTGAGCCACCCAGGAGCCCCTCTATTTTTTTGTTTTAAAAATATCAATCCTTTCAAATTTTAGAATACTCATTTTGAAACAAAGTGGAAATAAACAAACAAAAAGCTCACCTGGGATGTTCAGGGAGGGGTGATGACAGAATTTCCTTCGCTATG
>NW_026755960.1:0-431 GCF_022355385.1 Mustela nigripes
AGGAAAAGTTCAGAAGGAACTCAAACACCTGGAAGCTAAAGACCACCTTGCTTAAGAATGCTTGGATCGGGGCGCCTGGGTGGCTCGGTGGGTTAAGGCCCCTGCCTTCAGCTTGGGTCATGATCTCAGGGTCCTGGGATCCAGCCCCACATCGGCTCTCTGCTCAGCAGGGAGCCTGCCTCCCTGCCTACTTGTGGTTTCTGTCTGTCAAAAAAAAAAAAAAAAAAAAAAGAATGCTTGGATCAACCAGGAGATCAAGGAAGAACTGAAACAATTTATGGAAACCAATGACAATGAAGACTCTTTGGTCCAAAACCTATGGGATACAGCAAAGGCGGTCCTAAGGGGGAAATACATAGCCATCCAAGCATTCCTCAAAAAAATTGAAAAATCCAGAACACACTAGCTGTCTCTACACCTTAAAGAACTGG
>NW_026755960.1:531-1186 GCF_022355385.1 Mustela nigripes
TGACACTAATCCAAAAGAAAAGAGAGAAAGCTCAAATACATAAAATTGAATATGAATGAAAAGGGAGAGATCACAACGAACACCAAGGAAGTAGAAACAATCATCAGAAGTTGTGATCAACTGTTATATGCCAATAAGATTAGCAACCTAGATGAAATGGATGTATTCCTGGAAAACTATAAACTCCCAAAATTGAATCAGGAAGAAATTGACAACCTGAATAGACCAATATCTAGTAACGAGATTGAAGTGGTGATCAAAAGCCTCCCAAAAAACAAGAGCCCAGGACTTGATGGATTCCCGGGGGAATTCTACCAAACTTTCAAAGAAAAAATAACACCTATTCTCCTGAAGCTGTTTCAAAAAATTGAAGCAGAAGGAAAACTTCCTGACTCTTTCTATGAAGCCAGCATTACCCTGATCCCCAAACCAGGCAAAGACCCTACCAAAAAGGAGAATTTCAGACCAATATCCCTGATGAATATGGATGCTAAGATTCTCAACAAGATCCTAGCAAATAGGATCCAATAGCACATTAAAAAGATTATCCACCATGACCAGGTGGGATTCATCCCTGGGCTACAAGGATGGTTCAACATTTGCAAATCAATCAATGTAATACAACAAATTAATATGAGAAGAGAGAAGAACCACA
>NW_026755961.1:0-660 GCF_022355385.1 Mustela nigripes
ACCTGAAAAGCTCAGGACTCAGTTGCTTAAGCACAGCTGAGAGAACACATTTCAATTAATATTTACATTTTGCTGTATATAGTAGACTGTCAAAAGTGGTTTAACCATATTTTTTCATTTAAGAAGACTACAGAGAGTGTTTTCTGGTGTTGGTTCAGAGTCTTAAGAAAGTCAAGTGAACTATCTTAGAGGTTTTCATGTCTTTTTATTCACGGTTGCAAAAATTGCTGTTGGAGTTCTCACTATTAAGCCCACATTTCTGGCAGAAAGATAGAGGTAAAAGAGAATGATATCTTGTAAGACTGATACTTTGTCATATGGTTACAATGTAACTAGGAAAGAGACAATAAAATATTTGATGCTGTTTTAAATTTCCTTGTTGTCAATCCCTCAATGCTTTCTGATTTTAAAGGAAAAAGTAGATGGATATTGACCTGGCAACTATCAACACCTGTCAGTCTCTCTTGGATAACCAATATCTCTATAATCTCTTCTTCCCAGTAAAAAAAATATATATATTCATAACCCACACTGTGCCATCTCAAGTTACTGCACCAAGATAAAATTACAATGATTTTCAGTCATTCCAAATGGACAGAATACCTTCCTTATAATATCATGTCTTATAAGATAGATAATTGGCTTGCTACCAATATACCC
>NW_026755961.1:760-1186 GCF_022355385.1 Mustela nigripes
CCTCTATCTTTCTGCCAGAAAGATAGAGGTAAAAGAGAATGATATCTTGTATGACTGATACTTTGTCATATGGTTACAATGTAGCTAGAAAAGAGACAATAAAATATTTGATGTTGTTTTAAGTTTCCTTGTTGTCAATCCCTCAGTGCTTTCTGATATGAAAGAAAAGTAGATGGATATTGACCTGGCAACTATCAACACCTGTCAGTCTCTCTTGGATAACCAATATCTCTATAATTCTTCTTCCCAGTAAAAAAATAAAATATATTCATAACCCACACTGTGCCATCTCAAGTTACTGCATCAAGATAAAATTACAATGATTTTCAGTTGTTCCAAATGGACAGAATACCCTTCCTTATGATATCATGTCTTATAAGATAGATAATTGGCTTGCTACCAATATACCCAGATGTGACTGTGGAG
>NW_026755962.1:0-1186 GCF_022355385.1 Mustela nigripes
GACGCTGACCTAACCCTGACCCTAACCCTAACCCTGACCGTGACTATGAGCCTGACCCTAACCCTAAACCTAAAGGTAACTCTAACCATGACTCTAATACCGAACCTGAACATAAACCTAACGCTGACCCTGACCCAAACACTAACCCTTACAATAAACCAAACCCTAACCCTAACCTTACGCTGTCTAACCCTAACCCTAATTATAACCCTACTTCTAACCCTAACCCTAACCCCAATCCCAAACCCTACCGCCAAAACCTAACTGTGACACAGAAATGAACATGGACCCTAAACCAAAGCCTGACGCTAAACCTAACCCTGTCCATGACCTTCACCTGAACACGACCCTAACACTAACCCGGACCCAACTGTGAGCCTGACCCTAACTCTAACCCTAAACGTAACCCTTACCCTGACACTAACACGGGCCCTGACCTGAAACCTAACGCTGAAACTAACCCTAAAACTAACCCCTAACATTATCGCTGACACTGACCCTAAACTGGTCTAACCCTCCACCTACCTCTAACCATAACCCTAACCCCACTTTAACAATAATCCTGACCCTCTCCCTGAACCTGATCAAAACACTAACTCTGAACTTTGCCTATGTCAGAGCTTAACCTTAAACCTGACCCTGGCCTTGACTGTAACACTGACACTAACCCTGAAGGTAAACCTAACTCAGACCCAATCCGTGATCCTGAACAGAATCTTAACCCTTAAGCTAACCCTGATCCTGAACCTACTCATAAAACAGAACCTAAACATAAAGATGACCTTACCATAACAATGAACCTAACCGTGACCCTGACCCTAACCCTGACACTGGACCTGTCCCAATCCTAACCCTGACCCTGATATGAACATTGCCCCCAAACCAAAACTTGAACCTGACCCTAAATCTGACCATGACCCTGAACCTGACCCTAAACCTAACCGTCACTAACACTGACCATGACCCTGACTCTGACCGTAACCCTAAACGTGACCCTACTGTGAGACTGACCCTAAACCTAAACATGAACCTAACCCTAACGCTGACCCATACCCTAAGCATTACGCTAACCCTGACCCCAAAGACGTCTAACCCTAACCCTGAAACTAAGTCTTTCTTAACACTAACCCTAACACTAAACTAGCCTAAACCCAGCTCTGTTCCCTCCAGCGGGGACAACAGCTGC
>NW_026755963.1:0-1186 GCF_022355385.1 Mustela nigripes
CCCCAGAGAGTAAGACTCATCCATTTACCATGAAGTCACCCGGAAATTTCACGACCATGTGTGACATGATATCCAGAGACAGAAACTTGATCAAGAGCCTCACAAACGCCCTTTTTTCATATCCCGAAGAGTTCTCCTCATAGTCTGTAGATCAGTCCTCCCATACCTATGACCCGTAACATAAGCCGAGTTTGTGTTTTCAACAACTGTCCAAACAGCCCTGGCCTACACACCCTACAGGCTCAGGCCCATGGAACCAAACCTGACGACTTTGCTTGCCCTCTCCAAGGGAATTGTGTGTGCCCATTCCAATGGCCACAACCCTATTAATAGTATAAACCTCTAGTCCCTGAGGCCATCCCAATATTTGGGGCTTCCCAGGACAATAGAGGCAATCTGGGCCCATCTGAGCACCTACCGGCACTCAGACCCGTAGACTGATGTCCCCAGAGGTAAAAAGGAACGAACAGGCCCCTAGTCAGCTAACGGATCCAGTGCTTTGGTTTTGTGGCATCTCTCCTCAGAGGCCTGGAATTCAATAACAGCATATGGCTGTTTCTTCACCCACCCATCAGAAAATCTCATCTACACATGGGAAACTTGCATAATGCAGCTGTGTGTAAGCCTCTCTTTAGGAGAACCCTTTAGGGACCCATTGCCACCGCTTCATTCCAAGGTCTCCATAGACACAAAATCATATTTGGACACATCCACAGGAGAGTCCATTTCAACTCAGCCTCCTCGGTTGCTCCCCCGATCCAGCAGATCTAACCTGTCTTGCTGCATGGAGACAATTGGAATGCGAGGTGGGCTACTCAGCCATCCATCCTTAGAACGCTGCTCGGAATTGTTGTCCTGGACCCAAACAACAGGTCTCAATTGACCTGCAGAAGAATCTTTGCAGTTAGGAGCATCTCACACTCCCATCGTGGGAAAACACCCATGGCCTCGTTATCCACCCCCCTTCAAGAAGGGGCCATCATGGGAGTTCTGATTTCTGCATCACAGTCACCCCTGGGCAGTGATTGGAGATAAGGTCTAGGTTTGAAGCATGAAAACTGAGGTAGGGTGGTTATGATGACCTAAGGCCATGGCGGGTCTGATGTGCTCAGTGTGCAGTCAGCTCTCTGGGTGTTGGTCACCAGGTCCGGGCTCAGGTTGTCAGACAGTGCATTAGTGCCCAGGT
>NW_026755964.1:0-1186 GCF_022355385.1 Mustela nigripes
TAGGGACATGTCAAGCCCATTATGACATCTAATGGTCCAGCCACTGAGAGGACGAACTAGAGGACAGGACTCACGCTGAGGTTCACAATGCTTGTTTATTCCCTCATCTCACTCAAGAATGGGCGAGGCCTCAGGGTGAATGCTTGTTTCTCCTACACTGAACGTTGGACAACATGCCAACCACAAGGTTTCTTGCCATGGGTAAGGAAGAGTTCTGATTTCTGCATCACAGTCACCCCTGGGCATTGATTGGAGATTAAGTCTAGGTTCTGAAGCCTGAAAACTCAGGTAGGGAAGTGATGATGACATAAGGCCATGGCAGGTCTGATGTGCTCAGGTTGCGGTCAGATGTCTGGGTGTTGGTCACGAGTTCCGGGCTCAGGTGTCACAGTGCATTAGTGCCCAGATTAGACTATATATTTTGGGTGCCTTAAGTGCCGTGTAGGTTCTTATCTGAAGAACTCTTCAGTGATATGAAGAATGAGCGGGTCTGAGGCGCGTGCTCAGGATTTTGTCTCTGGATTTTGTATCAGCGATGGCCGTGGAATGTTGGGGAGGCCTCATGGGCCATGAATGAATCTTCTCTCTGTAGATTTGGCCCAATCCCAACTGTTTTTCGTCAATCTGTTGGACGGGAGGACTCCTTTCAGGTTTGTTACCTCAGGTGTCACACCAAAACAGGAATTCCAAAGCAGAGCCCAGGGGAGGAGTGAAGGGACAACCCGAACTACGGTTGAAAATTGAGGCCTAGGGGCATGGCAAGCCCAATATGCTTTCTCTCCATCCAGATACTGAGAGGCCTTACGTGAGGACTGGGCTCAGGCTGAGGGTCACAATGTGTGTTTGTGACCAATGTGGCCCGCTAGCATGGGCGGGGCCTCATGGGCCAAACGGGTTTCAACTACACTGAACCTTGGAAAACATGCCAACCACAAGGTTTCTTGCGATGGGGAAAGATTTCTGATTTCTGCATCATTTTCAAACACGGGCTGTGTTTGGAGATAAGGTCTAGGTTCCGAAGCCTGAAAACCGAGGTTGAGAAGAGATGACGACCTAAGGCCATGGCGGATCCGATATGCTCAGTGTGCGGGCAGCTGTCTGCGTGGGGCCAGGAGGTCCAGGCTCAGGGTGTGTCAGAAAGGACATTAGTGCCCAGGTAAGTCTATATATTTGGAGTACAACCGAA
>NW_026755965.1:0-109 GCF_022355385.1 Mustela nigripes
TAAAAAGGACTAAAAGAAAGAAGAAAAACATTTTTTATTACAGCATATTTACATCTGTCCAAAGTACTTATTTACTATAATACTGACTAATGTATAATACTGTACACAA
>NW_026755965.1:209-1186 GCF_022355385.1 Mustela nigripes
TCTGGTTGGTCTTGAGCAAATGTGTCAATTTTTTTTTTTCTGTGTGTCATAAAAGAAAGAAGCAATAGTAAATTCTTGCTGTTATTCCATGGGGCCAATAAAATCATACTGCCAACAAGAGGCTGTTGACACCGTAAGTGTAGTTAAGTGTCTTGAAATACTAGGCCTCGAAATAAAATTCCAATATTTCACATAACCTCTCTTTTTTTAAAGAAAAAAACAAAACAAAATAAAACAACTATACTGCTTACACTTAGGACCCTGCTGTTGTGTAACTATTTTTGAACATGTCTACTATAAGTGTATATATATATTTTTTTTCTGTGCAATAAATTCATTTAGAGATAAATTTGGATTGCAAATTATTTTGGGGGAGGCATGGTATTTCTAGCTAGTCTTACAGGTAAAAAGGACTAAAAGAAAGAAGAAAAACATTTTTTATTACAGCATATTTACATCTGTCCAAAGTACTTATTTACTATAATACTGACTAATGTATAATACTGTACACAAAGAAAGAAGTTAAATGAGTTATAATTCAGTTGAAGTATAGCTGGCCATTTTAAAACTTACCACTGAATCTTTCTGGTATGAAATGTGATATCTGGCAATCTGGTCCAGTTCATTACATCAGGTCATTTGTATGTTCTTATTACCATTTTGATAGCATAGCACATTTTATAACCCAGACATTTTACAATGGAGCTATGATGCATGTATTTTCAAAAGTATAGACATACATGAAGCTATGAGGTCAAAAAAGATGAATGTCCGTAGTACCATATAGACTCAACAAATAAAAGTGTCCAAGGCTCTGAGTGAGATTTATGAATATTGTATAAGATTAGGCCAACATGTGGTTTTGATATAAATAATCTGTTCTTAAATTAGAATTACAATCGTTGAGTACAGTGTTGAAAATAGCAGATAGATTTTAGCTATCTTTGCTCACTAGGGAAAATGGAAAAATGTTTAGT
>NW_026755966.1:0-1186 GCF_022355385.1 Mustela nigripes
GGTTTTCAGGCTTCAGAACCTAGACCTTATCTCCAATCACTGCCCGGGTTGGAAAATGATGCAGAAATCAGAACTCTTTCCCCATGGCAAGAAACCTTGTGGTTGGCATGTTGTCCAATGTTCAGTGTAGTTGAAACAAGTGTGGCCCAAGAGGCCCCGCCCATGCTTGCGGGCCACATTAGTCACAAACGCACATTGTGTCCCCAGGTAAGGCCTCTCAGTGGCTGGATGAAGAGACAGCATATTGGGCTTGCCATGCCACTAGGCCCCTATTTTTACCATAGTTCGAGTTGTCCCTTCACTCTTCCCAAGGGCTCTGCTTTGGAATTCCTCTTTTGGTGGGACACCTGAGGTAACAATCCTGAAAGGAGTCCTACCATCCCACAGATTGACGACAAACAATTGGGATCGGGCCAAATCCACAGAGAGCAAGATTCGTCCATGGCCCATGAGGCCTACCCAACATTCCAGGGCCATCGCTGATACAAAATCCAGAGACAAAAGCCTGAGCAAGCGCCTCAGACTCGCTCATTCTTCATATCCTGAAGAGTTCTTCTCATGGTTTGTAGATCGGGCGTGCCATACTACGTCCCCAAACCTAAGCTGAGTTTGTGTTTTCAGACTTCTGTCCTCAAAGTCCTGGGCCACACACCCTCCAGGCTGGGGCCCCTGGAGCCACATATTAGGACTGTGCCAACCCAATCCATGGGAATGCTGCCCATTCCATTGTCCCAAACCGTACAAATTAGGAGAACCCTCCAAAGTCCCTGAGGCCATCCCAATACTGTAGGTCGCCCGGGACAAAAAAGGGCGGTCTGACACCAGCTGAGCATCTACCTCCACTCATACCATATAAAGATGTCCGCAGAGAAGAAGATTGAACCAGACAGGACCCTAGGTCATAAGCGATTCCATTGTTTTGTTTACAGGCACGTCCCCTCAAAAGCCTGGATTCCAATACCAGCTTAGTGGTTTTCTTGAACGCCATCAGAACAAATCTCGTCTCCACAAGGAAACTTGTGCATGGGAGCTATGTCAAAAGCTTAGGAGAAAACTTCAGTGTCCCGGTGCCACCGCCCCATTCCAAGGCCCTCATGGACACAAACACACATTAGGACCCATCCTCAGGAAAGTCCATCTCAACTCAGCCACCTCGGTTGCTCCCGCAGATCAATTAGATCTAAAC
>NW_026755967.1:0-1186 GCF_022355385.1 Mustela nigripes
CCACACACCATCCAGGCTGGGGACCCTGGAGCCACATATTAGGACTGTGCCTACCCAATCCATGGGAATTCTGCCCATTCCATTGTCCAAAATCGTACCAATTAGGAGAAACCTCCAAAGTCCCTGATGCCATCCCAATAGTATAGGTCACCCGGGACAAAAAAGGGCAGTCTGTCACCAGCTGAGCATCTACCTCCACTCATACCCTAGAAGGATGTCCCCAGAGAAGAAGATTGAACCAGACAGGACCCTAGGCCAAAATCGGATCCATTGCTTTGGTATACAGGCATGTCTCCTCAAAACTCTGGATTCCAATACAAGCATTGGGGTTTTCCTGAGGCACCCATCAGAACAAACCTCGTCTCCACAAGGAAACTTGTGCATCGGGGCTATGTCAAAAGCTTAGGAGAATACTTCAGTGTCCCCTTGCCACTGCCCCATTCCAAGGCCCTCATGGACACAAACACACATTAGACCCATCCTCAGGAAAGTCCATTTCAACTCAGCCTCCCCGGTTGCTCCCGCAGAGCCATCAGATCTAAACTGTCTTGTCGCTAGGAGACAATTGGAATGCGAGGCGGGCTTCCCATGCATCCATCCTCGAACGTTGGTCTGGACTCATCCATAAGGTATTTCCTGGAGCTGTCCAGCAGGTCTCAATTGTCCCACAGATGGAATCCTAGGAGGGGGCCTTCCACCACTCCAAACGTGGGAAAACCACCACGGCCTCGAGATTTGTCTCCCTTTATGAAGGGGCCGTCATGAACAGAAAATCCATGCTGAGCCAACGTCTAATCCTCGCTCTGACTTCAGATGCATGAGATATTCCTTCAGATCTTCAGGAGGTACATGCCGTGCCCTCGCCCTGAATCCCAAGACTAGCTTGTGTTCTCAGACTTCCGTCCTCACACTCCTGGTCCCGAAGCCCACAAGTTTGGCAATTCCGGACCATCATTGCAGCATTCTGCCTGCCGACTAGAAACAAAATATTGCCCAATGAGATGCCCGGGCACATTAAATGAGAATAAACCTACATGGCACTCGAATGTACCCAAATTATATAGTTAACCTGGGCAGTAATGCACTGTCTGACACACCCTGAGCCGGGCCCTCCTGAGCAACACCCAGACAGCTGACCGCACCCTGAGCCCATAAGACCCACCGTGGCCTTAGGTCATCATCTCTT
>NW_026755968.1:0-1186 GCF_022355385.1 Mustela nigripes
AGGGGTCCTCTAAGCAAAGAGAGAGCCTACAAGTGGTAGATCAGAAAGGAACAGAGACAATATACAGTAACAGTCACCTTACAGGCAATACAAAGGCCCTAAATTCATATCTCTCAATAGTTATCCTGAATGTTAATGGGCTAAATGCCCCAATCAGAAGAGATAGGGTATCAGAATGGACAAATAAACAAAACCCATCTATATGTTGCCTACAAGAAACTCATTTTAAACCCGAAGAGACCTCCAGATTTAAAGTGAAGGGGTGGAAAAGAATTTACCATGCTAGTGGCCATCAGAAGAAAGCTGGGGTGGCAATCCTTATATCAGATCAATTAGATTTTAAGCCAAAGACTATAATAAGAGATGAGGAAGGACACTATACCATACTCAAAGGGTCTGTCCAACAAGAAGATCTAACAATTTTAAATATCTATGCCCCCAATGTGGGAGCAGCCATCTATATAAACCAATTAATAACAAAATCAAAGAAACACATCAACAATAATACAATAATAGTAGGGGACTTTAACACTCCCCTCACTGAAATGGACAGATCATCCAAGCAAAAGATCAACAAGGAAATAAAGGCCTTAAAGTACACACTGGACCAGATGGACATCACAGATATTTTCAGAACATTCCATCCCAAAGCAACAGAATACACATTCTTTTCTAGTGCACATGGAACATTCTCCAGAATAGATCACATCCTCAGTCTTAAATCAGGACTCAACCGGTATCAAAAGATTGGGATCATTCCCTGCATGTTTTCAGACCACAGTACTCTGAAGCTAGAACTCAACCACAAGAGGAAGTTTGGAAAGAACCCAAATACATGGAGACTAAACAGCATTCTTCGATAGAATGAATGGGTCAACCGGGAAATTAAAGAAGAATTGAAAAAAATCATGGAAACAAATGATAATGAAAATACAATGGTTCAAAATCTGTGGGACACAACAACGGCAGTCCTGAGAGGAAAATATATAGCGGTACAAGCCTTTCTCAAGAAATAAGAAAGGTCTCAGGTACACAACCTAACCCTACACCTAAAGGAGCTGGAGAAAGAACAAGAAAGAAACCCTAAACCCAGCAGGAGAAGAGAATTCCTAAAGATCAGAGCAGAAATCAATGAAATAGAAACCAAAAAAACAATAGAACAAATCAATGAAACTAGGAGCTGTTT
>NW_026755969.1:0-1186 GCF_022355385.1 Mustela nigripes
ATATGGGGATTTCATGAGGCAGCAATCAGAACAAATCTCTTCTCCACATGTAAAATTATCCTTTGAAGATGTCTCAAAACCTCCAGTTAGGAGAATCCTTCAGGGCCTGTGTGCCAATGCCCCATTACAAGGTCTCCATAGACACAAAAACACATTAGGACCCATCTACAGGAGAGTCCATTTCAACTGAGCATATTCGGGAGCTCCGCGAGATCCAGCAGATCTAACTTGTCTTGTTGCTAGGAGACAATTGGAATGTGAGGTGGCCAACCCCGCCATCCATCCGTAAAACCCTGCTCGGAATCGTTTTCCTGGAGTCAACCAACAGGTCTCAATTGTCCTGCAGAAGAATCTTTGCAGTTGGGAGCTTCTCAGAACTCCCATCGTGAGAGAACCCCCCTGTCCACATGATCCCCCCCCCCCTTTCATAAAGGGGCCATCAGGGACATAAGGTCCAACCTGAGCGATCATCTGATCCTCACCGTGACTTCAGATGCACGAGATCTCGGTTCAGGTCTGTAGATTGTGCCTGCCATGTCGTCACCCAGAAACCTAAGCCTTGCTTGTGTCCTCAGACTTCTGTCCACAGACTACTGGCTCACAAGCCCTCCAGTTTGGCAATCCAGAACTACAATGCAGCACTCTACCTGCCCTGCAGAAGAAAAACATTGCCCTCTGGGGCTACCTAGAAACCCCAAGTGAAGATCAACCTGCACGACCCTTGGCTATACCCAAAATATAAAGGCTGACCTGGGAAATAATGCCTTTCTGACACAGCCTGAGCCTGGACCTCCTGGGCCCACCCAGACAGCTGGCTAAACTGAGAACTTCAGATCCCACATGGCCGTAGGTCGTTATCCCTTCCCAACCTCAGTTTTCAGGCTTCAGAACCTATACCCAATCTCCAAACACTGCCCAGGTTTGAAAATGATGCAGAAATCAGAACTCCTTCCCGATGGCAGGAAAACTTGTGGTTGGCTTGTTGTCCAACGTTCAGTGTAGTGGAAACCAGTGTGTCCCTTGAGGACCCGCCATTGATCGCGGTTGAGATAGGGAGCAAACACACATTGTGACCCTCAGCCTAAGCCCAGTCCTCAGCTAAGGCCTCTCAGTGGCTGGATGAAGAGACAGCATATTGGGCTTGCCACCTATGTGGCCCGCGAGCAATGGCGGGGCCTCATTGGAC
>NW_026755970.1:0-1186 GCF_022355385.1 Mustela nigripes
AGAATGATTAATGGTAGGTACTGTGAAAGCGAAACATTGGGTGTCCTTGGGGTGCAATGGGATGGAAAAGAAACAGTCTTTAATATCGATTACCACAGAGGGCCAACCAGAGGGCAGGGCTGAGACTAAAGGCAGCCCCCAGCTGTACTGCTCCCATGGCCACCATCTTTTCATTAACAGCTCATAAGGCATGTAACAATCGCCCTTTCCCCGACTTCTTCTTAATCACAAAAATAGGCGTATTCCATGGTGATGTGGAGGGCCGAATATGACCGGCGGCAAGTTGCTCTTTTACTAACGTGTGGGCAGCTTCACATTTTTCTTAGGCAGGGGCCACTGAGGAACCCACATGGGTTTACTGTTTTTCCATTGAATTTTTAGAGGTTCAGTGGCCCCTAAGAAAAACCCAGCCCTGGCCCACCTATTCTTTGAGAGAAGTAATTAGCCAAGGGAATAGGTTCAGGGGTGCCCTGCAGCTGTTTTCCTAGGCCTCCCGTTCCAGGATAACCAGACTTAGTCATTAAGGCTTGAGCTTCCTCACTATAGAATAATTCTGGAGTCAACTTCAGGTTCATTTGGGCCAAGATGTCCCAATGAAATGGGAATCTTAAGGACATATGGCTGCACAAGTCCATGGTGGCCTTCATCATCCTTCCATGGCAGTGTAGCTGCACTGCACATGGGGCTATGAGCAATCCCTAATCCTCGAAGTGTTTGATCAGCCTTTTGCACAGGCCAATCCTTAGACCAGTCAGCTTCATTGATGATACTGCGATCTGCTCCAGTGTTCAATAAGCCCATGAATTTCTTGTCTCTTATCCAAAAAGAGTAAAGGGGTCTATTTTCCATGCCTAGCGTGACGCGTGCTAGAGGAGCTCCAGATGAACCGAACCCCTTTTGTCCCCACGTAACCTCATGGCTTCCAAAAAGCTTGTGACAACTAGGCAATACCAGGATTTGAGCTATCTTATCACCTGGACTAATAGCTGTAATTCCACGTGGGGAGGATACCAGGATTTTCACCGTTCCTTTATAATCAGCATCTATAACTCCAGGGTGAACAATGAGTCCTGATAACGCCATGGAGCTCCGTCCTAGCAAGAGGCCCACGGTGTCCTCAGGTAATGGACCCTTAAAATCTGATTCGACTACCTGGGTCCCCATCTCTGGAGTCAGTATGAGTCTG
>NW_026755971.1:0-1186 GCF_022355385.1 Mustela nigripes
CCCCGGGCAGTGATTGGAGATAAGGTCTAGGTTCTGAAGCCTGAAAACCGAGGATGAGAAGAGATGACGAACTAAGGCGATGACCGGTCCGATGTGCTCAGTGTGCGGCCAGCGGTCTGGGTAGGGCCAGGAGGTCCAGGCCTAGGCTGTGTCAGAAAGGGCATTAGTGCCCAGTCATTCTATATATTTGGGGTACAGCCGAATGGCGTGCAGGTCGATCCACATTTGGGGATACTGTTTGCCCCAGAGGGCAACGTTTTTCTTCTGGAGGGCAGGCAGAGTGCTGCATTATTAGTTCTGGATTGCCAAACTGGAGGGCTTGTGGGACAGTAGTCTGAGGATGGAAGTCTGAGAACCCAAACTAGGCCTAGGTTTCTGGTTGAGGATATGACAGGCACAATCTACAGGCCTGAATTGAGATCTCGTGCATCTGAAGTCAGGGCGAGGATCAGACGATCGCTCAGGTTGGACATTCTGTCCCTGATGGCCCCTTCTTGAAGTGGGGGGTGGGTCAGGAAGCCTTGGGGGTTTTCCGACGATGGGAGTTGTGAGAAGCTCCCAACTGCAAAGATTCTTCTGCAGGACTATTGAGACCTGTCGGTTGGCTCCAGAACACATTTCTGAGCAGAGTTCTAAGGATGGATGGCTGGGTAGCCCACCTCGCATTCCAATTGTCTCCAAGCAACAAGACAGGTTAGATCTGCTGGATCTGGGGGAGCGACCGAGGAGGCTGAGTTGAAATGGACTCTCCCGTGGATGTGTCCTAATTTGATTTTGTGTCTATGGAGACCTTGGAAGGAAGCGGTGGCAATGGGGCCCTGAAGGGTTCTCCTAAAGAGAGGCTTTCACATAGCTCCATCGTGCAATTTTCCCATGTGTAGATGAGATTTGTTCTGATGGGTGATTCAAGAAACAGTAATATGCTGTTATTGAAATCCAGGCCTCTGAGGAGAGATGCCTGGAAACCAAAGCAATGGATCCGATAGGTGCCTAGGGGCCTGTTCGTTCCTTTTTACCTCTGGGCACATCAGTCTTCCGGTCGTAGTGCCAGTAGGTGCTCAGATCGGCCCACATTGCCCCTGTTTATCCTGGGAAGCCACAACTATTGGGATGGCCTCAGGGACTTTGGAGGTTTATCCTATTAGTAGGGTTGTGGCCATTGGAATGGGCACATACAATTCCCTTG
>NW_026755972.1:0-1186 GCF_022355385.1 Mustela nigripes
TATTGACGAAAAACAATTGGGATCGGGCCAAATCCACAGAGAGCAAGATTCGTCCATGGCCCATGAGGCCTCCCCAAAATTCCACGGCCATCGCTGATACAAAATCCAGAGACAAAAGCCTGAGCAGGCGCCTCAGACCCGCTCATTCTTCATATCCTGAAGAGTTCTTCAGATTAGAACCTACACGGCACTCGAATGCACCCAAAATATATAGTCTAACCTGGGTACTAATGCAGTGTAGACAACCTGAACCCGGACCTCGTGACGAACACCCAGACAGCTGACCGCACACTGAGCACATCAGACCCGCCATGGCATTAGGTCATCATCTCTTCCCTACCTCAGTTTTCAGGCTTCAGAACCTAGACCTTATCTACAATCACTGCACAGCGGTGACTGTGATACAGAAATCAGAACTCTTCCTTACTCATGGCAAGAAACCTTGTGGTTGGCATGTTGTCCAACGTTCAGTGTAGGAGAATCCAGCATTCACCCTGAGGCCCCGCCCATTCTTGAGTGCGATGAGGGCATAAATACGCATTGTGACCCTCAGCGTGAGTCCTGTCCTCTAGTACGTCCTCTCAGTGGCTGGACCATTAGATGTCATAATGGGCTTGACATGTCCCTAGGCCCCAATTTTTAACCAGATTTCCGGTTGTCCAGTCGCCCCTCCCCAGGGCTCTACTCTGGAATCCCTCATTTGGTGGGACACCTGAGTTTGAAAAACAAAACAAAACAAATCAACAGCAACAGAACAATGGACTTCTTCCCTTCCACAGAATGACACTAAACTCTTAGGACGGGGCCAGACCCCCAGAGTGTAAGACTCGTCCATTTCCCATGGAGTCACCCGGAAATTTCACGACAATGAGTGACACCATATCCAGAGACAAAAACTTGAGCAAGAGCCTTACACTCGCCCTTTGTTCATATCCCGAAGTGTTCTCCTCATGGTCTGTAGATCAGTCCTGCCATACCTATGACCCGAAACATAAGCCGAGTTTGTGTTTTCAGACAACTGTCCAAACAGCCCTGGCATACACACCCTACAGGCTCAGGCCCCTGGAGCCAAACCTGACGACGGTGCTTTCCCTCTCCAAGGGAATTGTATGTTCCCATTGCAATGGCCACAACCCTACTAAGAGGATAAACCTCCAAAGTCCCTGAGGCCATCCCAATATTTGTC
>NW_026755973.1:0-1185 GCF_022355385.1 Mustela nigripes
CAGGGACATAAGGTCCAACCTGAGCGATCGTCTGATCCTCACCCTGACTTCACAGTCTCAGAACCTAGACCTTATCGCCAATCACTGCCCAGGTGTGACTGTGATGCATAAATCAGAACTCCTCCTTACCCATGGCAAGAAACCTTCTGTTTGGCATGTTGTACAATGTTCAGTTTAGGAGAAACAAGCATTTACCCTGAGGCCCCGCCCATTCTTGAGTTCGACGTGGGCATAAACACGCATTGTGACCCTTAGCGTGAGTCCTGTCCTCTAGTAAGTCCTCTCAGTGGCTGGACCATTAGATGTCATAATGGGCTTGACATGTCTATATTCCCTAATATTTAATCAGATTTCTGGTTGTCCAGTCGCTCCACTCTGGAATTGCTCATTTGGTGGAACCCCTGAGGTTAAAAAACAAAACAAAAACAACAAAAAAACGGACTTCTTCCATCCCACAGAATGACCCCAAACGCCTTGGACGGGGCCAAACCCCCAGAGAGTAGTACTCGTCCATTTCCCATGAAGTCACCCTGAAATTTAACTATCATGAGTGACACGATATCCAGAGACAAAAACATGAGTAAGAGCCTCACACTCGCCCTTTTTTCATATCCCGAAGGGTTCTCCTCATGGTCTGTAGATCAGTCCTGCCATTCCTATGATCCGTAACATAAGCCAAGTTTGTGTATTCAGACATCTGTCCAAACAGTTCTGGCCTACACACCCTACATGCTCAGGCCCCTGGTGCCAAACCTGAGGACTGTACTTGCCCTCTCCAAGGGAATTGTGTGTGCCCATTCCAATGGCTACAAACCTACTAATAGGATAAACCTCCAAAGTCCCTGAGGCCATCCCAATATTGGTGGCTCTCCATGACAAACAGGGGCAATCTGAGCTCATCTGAGCACCTACCTGCACTCAGACCCGTAGACTGATGTCCCCAGAGGTAAAAAGGAACGAACAGACTCCTAGGCACCTATCAGATCCATTGCTTTGCTTTCCAGGCATCTCTCCTCAGTGTCCTGGATTTCAATACCAGCATATGGCTGTTTCTTGATTCACCCATCAAAACAAATCTCATCTACACATGGGAAACTTGCACGTTGGAGCTGTGTCAAAGCCTCTTTAGGAGATCCATTCAGACCCCCAGTGCCACCGCTTCATTCCAAGGTCTCCTTAGACACA
>NW_026755974.1:0-445 GCF_022355385.1 Mustela nigripes
GTCAGCTGTCTGGGTGTGGGTCACGAGGTCCGGGCTCAGGTTGTCAGACGGTGCATTAGTGCCCAGGTTAGACTATATATTTTGGTGCCATCGAGTGCCTTGTAGGTTCTTATCTGAAGAACTCTTCAGGATATGTAGAATGAGCGAGTCTGAGGTGCGTGCTCAGGCTTTTGTCTCTGGATTTTGTATCAGCGATGCCCGTGGAATGTTGGGGAGGCCTCATGGGTCATGGACGGATCTTGCTCTCTGTGGATTTGGCCCGATCCCAATTGTTTTTCGTCAATCTGTGGGATGGGAGGACTCCTTTCAGGTTTGTTACCTCAGGTGTCCCACCAAAAGAGGAATTCCAAAGCAGAGCCCTGGGGAAGAGTGAAGGGACAACCCGAACTATGGTTAAAAATTGGGGCCTAGGGGCATGGCAAGCCCAATATGCTGTCTCTCCACC
>NW_026755974.1:545-1185 GCF_022355385.1 Mustela nigripes
TCTCCTACACTGAACATTGGACAACATGCCAACCACAAGTTTTCTTGGCATGGGTAAGGAAGAGTTCTGATTTCTGCATCACAGTCACCCCTGGGCAGAGATTGGAGATAAGGTCTAGGTTCTGAAGCCTGAAAACTGAGGTAGGGAAGAGATGATGACCTAAGGCCATGGCGGGTCTGATGTGCTCAGTGTGCAGTCAGCTGTCTGGGTGTGGGTCACGAGGTCCGGGCTCAGGTTGTCAGACGGTGCATTAGTGCCCAGGTTAGACTATATATTTTGGTGCCATCGAGTGCCTTGTAGGTTCTTATCTGAAGAACTCTTCAGGATATGTAGAATGAGCGAGTCTGAGGTGCGTGCTCAGGCTTTTGTCTCTGGATTTTGTATCAGCGATGCCCGTGGAATGTTGGGGAGGCCTCATGGGTCATGGACGGATCTTGCTCTCTGTGGATTTGGCCCGATCCCAATTGTTTTTCGTCAATCTGTGGGATGGGAGGACTCCTTTCAGGTTTGTTACCTCAGGTGTCCCACCAAAAGAGGAATTCCAAAGCAGAGCCCTGGGGAAGAGTGAAGGGACAACCCGAACTATGGTTAAAAATTGGGGCCTAGGGGCATGGCAAGCCCAATATGCTGTCTCTCCACC
>NW_026755975.1:0-1185 GCF_022355385.1 Mustela nigripes
ATTCACCTCCCCTTCCAATTTACCCAAACTCCCTTCTCCTCTCTAACACCCCTTGTCCTCCATGATATTTTTTATGCTCCACAAATAAGTGAAACCATATGATAATTGACTCCCTCTGCTTGACTGATTTCATTCAGCATAATCTCTTTCAGTCTCGTCCATGTTGCTACAGAAGTTGGGTATTCATCCTTTCTGATGGAGGAATAATACTCCATAGTGTATATGGACCACATCTTCCTTATCCATTCATCTGTTGAAGGGCATCTTGGTTCTTTCCATAGTTTGGCGACCGTGGCCATTACTGCTATAAACATTGGGGCACAGATGGCCCTTCTTTTCACTACATCTGTATCTTTGGGATAAATACCGAAGAGTGCAATTGCAGGGTCATGGAGAAGTTCTATTTTTAATTTCTTGAGGAATCTCCACACTGTTCTCCAAAGAGGCTGCACCAACTTGCATTCCCACCAACAGTGTAAAAGGGTTCCCCTTTCTCCACATCCCCTCCAACACATGTTGTTTCCTGTTTTGTTAATTTTTGCCACTCTAAATGGTGTAAGGTGATATCTCAATGTAGTTTTAATTTGAATCTCCCTGAGGGCTAGTGATGATGAACATTTTTTCATGTGTCTGATAGCCATTTGTATGTCTTGATTGAAGAAGTGTCTTTTCATATCTTCTGCCCATTTTTTGATATGTTTCCCTGTTTCGTGTGTGTTGAGTTTGAGGAGTTCATTATAGATCCTGGATATCAACGTTTGTCTGTACTGTCATTTGCAACTATCTTCTCCCATTCCGTGGGTTGCCTCTTTGTTTTCATGACTGTTTCATTTGCTGTGCAGAAGCTTTTGATTTTGATGAAGTCCCAAAAGTTCATCTTCACTTTTGTTTCCTTTGCCTTTGGAGACATATCTTGAAAGAAGCTGCTGTGGCTGATATAGAAGAGATTACTGCCTGTGTTCTCCTCTAGGATTCTGATGGGTTCCTGTCTCACATTGAGGTCTATTATCCATTTTGAGTTTATCTTTGTGTATGGTGTAAGAGAATGGTCGAGTTTCATTCTTCCACATATAGCTGCCCAGTTTTCCCAGCACCATTTATTGAAGAGACTGTCTTTTTTCCACTGTATATTTTTTCCTGTTTTATCGAAGATTAATTGACCATAGAGTTGAGGGTCCATATCTG
>NW_026755976.1:0-1185 GCF_022355385.1 Mustela nigripes
GTTCAGGCTTTCTATTTCTTCCTGGTTCAGTTGTGGTAGTTTATATGTCTCTAGGAATGCATACATTTTTTCCAGATTGTCAGATTTGTTGATGTAGAGTTGCTCATAGTATGTTCTAATAATTGTCTGTATTTCTTTGGTGTTAGTTGTGATCTCTCCTCTTTCATTCATGATTTTATTTATTTGAGTCCTTCCTTTTTTCTTTTTGATAAGTCTGGCCAAGGGTTTATCAATCTTATTAATTCTTTCAATGAACCAGCTCCTAGTTTCGTTGATTTGCTCTATTGTTTTTTGGTTTCTATTTCATTGATTTCTGCTCTGATCTTTTTGATTTATCTTCTCCCGCTGGCTTTAGGGTTTCTTTCTTGTTCTTTCTCCAGCTCCTTTAGGTGTAGGGTTAGGTTATGTACCTGAGACCTTTCCTGTTTCTTGAGAAAGGCTTGAACCGCTATATATTTTCCTCTCAGGACTGCCTTTGTTGTGTCCCACAGATTTTGAACTGTTGTGCTTTCATTATCATTTGTTTCCATGATTTTTTTTTTTACAATTCTTCTTTAATTTCCTTGTTGACCCATACATTCTTTAGAAGGATGCTGTTTAGTGTCCATGTATTTGGGTTCTTTCCAAATTTCCTCTTGTGATTGAGTTCTAGCCACAGAGCATGGTGGTCTGAAAGTATGAAGGGAATGATCCCAATCTTTTGATACCAGTTGAGACCTGATTTAGGATCCAGGATGTGATCTATGCTGGAGAATGTTTCATTTTCACCAGAGAAGAATGTGTATTCCGTTGCTTTGGGATGAAATGTTCTGAATATATCTGTGATGTCTATCTGGTCCAGTGTGTGATTTAAGGCCTTTATTTCCTTTTTGATCCTTTGCTGGGATGACCTGTCCATTTCAGTGAGGGGAGTGTTAAAGTCACCTACTATTTTTGTATTAATGTTGATGTATTTCTTTAATTTTTTTATTAATTGGTTTATATATTTGGCTGCTCCCATGTTAGGGGAATAGATATTTTAAATTGTTAGATCTTCTTGTTGGACAGAACTTTTGTGTATAATATAGTGTCCTTCCTCATCTCTTATTATAGTCTTTGGCTTAGAATCTAATTGATCTAAGGATTGCAACTCCTGCTTTCTTCTGATGTCCATTAGCATGGTACATTGTTTTCCACCCCCTCACT
>NW_026755977.1:0-1185 GCF_022355385.1 Mustela nigripes
GAGGCCACCCCCAAATTCGACAGCCCCACCTGGTCACCAACCCGGAGATGATGCAGCATATAACAACCCCTCTCAACTCAGACTCCCGGGGATCCTGCCTCAGCACCAGCAGATCAGGCCTGCCATGCCCCTAGGACCTAACTAGCTCTGGGTTTCATAATTCCGTCCCAAGAGGCCTGGACCCCAAGCCCTCCAGATTGGGAATGCCTGAGCCACACCACATGAAACAGCCTGTCATTCAGGAGGAAACCGTCCCATTCGGAGCTGTGCAAAACCCTCAGAATGGGAGAAACCTGCATGCTGCCCCCAGCCACCCCCACCTTCGACGCCTCACCATGCCACCAACACGTAGACTGACTCTCAGCCTGAGCTCCTCTCTCAACTCTGCCCCCAGAAAGCTCCCCTCGTGGCAGCGGGGGCCCTCACGGGAGATGCGTGTCCCCAGCCCGAGTTTCCAGATGGCCACCACATGCACCTACCAAGAAAACGCTCTAAACAGCAGGCACAAGTGTAGCCCAAATCGCTGCACAACACCAGCCAATTCTCATGAGCTTTCTGCCCAAACACATGTCATGAGACATGAGAATCAGCCAGAAATACATGGCGAATGCCCTTCTGGCTGCATGGGCCCTCGGGGAGCTGCCTGGGCCTGGCTTGATTCTGAGTGTTCTCGGCCTAAACCCTTCTAGAAAGGGCTCTGAAAGCAAGGCTCATGCATGGCCAAAACCCTGCCTCTTATCAGCCCCCTGGGATGCCGGTCTCAGTGCTGGATGGTCAGGCCTGCCACGCCCCAAGGCCCTAAACCTAGGTTGGGTTTTCAGGCTTCCATTTCCAGAGGCCTGTCCCCCAAGCCCTCCACATTGGGGACCCAGGAGACACATGCCAGGAGTCCACCTGCCACCCAGATGAAAACTGTGCTGTTTGGAGCTGTGCAGAACCCACAGACTGGGAGAAAACTACATACCACTCTGAGGCCACCCCCAAACTTGGCCCCCCCCTAGCCACCAACCCAGAGCCTGTTGCACCATGTGACCCCTATCCTCAACTCAGACCCCCGGTAATCCTGCCTCAGGATGGACAGATCAGGCCTGCAATGCCCCTACACCCTAACATGAACTCTAGGTTTTCATCCCAAGACGCCTGGCCCCCATGCCCTCCTGACTGGGGACCCCTGAGGCACACTGC
>NW_026755978.1:0-1185 GCF_022355385.1 Mustela nigripes
GAGGCCCCTGGGAGCCACACGTCAGGGATGTTGGGGGCCGGCAGGCAAAAGGACCTCGTATCGAAATCACCATTTGGAGAAAAGCTGCTCCCGCATCAGCCACAGCTCTCCGGGATTAAAGGCTTGTCGGCCAGAAATGAACTTCTTCCCCAGTTGGTTCTTGGTACGTTTGGTGGGAGGTGTTAGAGGAGCCGGGTTTGCAGACACAGACGCTGAAGAAAAGCGGATTCCTCCGTGGAAGTGGATTCAGAGCAGTTGGGCCCACGCGGCATTGCTGCGTGGGGACTCCTGAGGGGCTACGAGGGAAGACAACCCAGAGGATAAAAATCGATTCCCTGTCTCCTTGCTGCGACATTCCCACGGTGACTTTGGGAGCGGCCAGGGATGGGTGCCGGGAAGCCACGTGCATCCTGCTCTCTGGAGATGGGTGCTGAACCGCACGTCAGTGGTTTGAGGCTGTAGACGGTTTGGAAGGGGCTAGGGGGTCAGTTTATGGCTGGAGAGGACCTGGGGCAGGAGGCCTGGGCTGTGCGTGGGCTCCCCCTGTGACTTTGCACTAAGGGGCTCCTTCCCAGGGTTCTGAGGGACAGGAAAGATGTGCGGGGAAGCCCAGAGCTGCTGGCTCATTCGGGGGAGCTTTATCTTTCTTCCTTTAAACACATGATGGATTTTGTGCTACTTAGGAGATTTTCAGACCTTTGCAGCAACCAGGAACCTTAAAGAGGGCAAACCCAGGGTACCTATATGAGGCAGGGGAAAGCAGGCGCTGTCTTTGAAGTTGGGAGTGGGAGAGCCCCAGAGTCCCCCACCCCACCCCAGGGTGCTTCCACACCCCATCCCGCTCATTTCCTCATACTCTAATGTGAAGGACCTTTGGCTGGGACCTGGGTCAGGAGGGGAGAGAGGCCTCTGAGAGGCACCCAGTCCTTTTCTGAGATGGTGAAGAGGACACTGATAAGTCAATGAGATTCTGGTGTTTCAAAGCCACCCAAAAGTGTCTATGGCAAAGTGATTAAAAATTGAATTATTTGGGGGCTTTCTGGGTGCCTCAGTTGGTTAAGCATCTGCCTTCGGTTCAGGTCATGCTCTCAGGGTCCTGGGATCGAGCCCCAAATCGGGCTTCCTGCTCAGTGGGAGAGTCTGCTTGTCCCTCTGCTTATGTGCTCTGTCTCAACAAATCACAAT
>NW_026755979.1:0-1185 GCF_022355385.1 Mustela nigripes
GTTTCACCCTGGCACCACACTTCAGGAATTCCCTGTGCTGAGCATCCGGTCTGACCATTCGGCTCCGGCTCCATCTGAAGTTTCTGACCAGTTCCGGTCAAGGGCGATGCCTCTGCATATTCATCTCAACTTCTTGAAGCTCCCTGGAGAGAAGACATATACAGAGACACACGAACACACAGGCGCACAGGAGGAGAACCGTGTGTAAACGTAAGGTTACTTGAGGGTTTCAAGGCCCTCCCGGGGAAGGGTGGTCATCCTCTCCCGGCCCTCCGCCGACCCGGGCTGCGATCGCCCTCCATTTCCTCCACCCACGTAGTAAACATATCTCTGCACGCTGCCCAGTGTTCTCGGGGTGATTGTGGTGGGTGCAGGACACTGCCCGCAGAGAGGAAGGGGACAACCATGCTGAGGAACACAGAAACCTGACAGGGTGATGCGTGAGCCCTAACACCATGGTACCCACACACCTGTGCTAAGGGTGGTGGGAGGCACGTAGGTGGGCACAGAGGTGAGGTGGTGGCTAGTCGACCTGCAGGCAGGAGTCCATGGCCAGGGAATGGCACTTCCCACAAGGGCAGCTGCTGAGCCCATTCTGCTTCTCCAGCTCTGCTCATTGCCGCCGCCTGGCCCTGCCTTCCTCAAGCTTCCCCAGGCAGAACCAGTTCCACACTACCCTTCTGCAGTCTCCCTGCCTCAAGGCCATGCCCTTTGGCCCTGGGGCCACTGCCTCTGAGTGTTCCTCGGAGCCTCAGTCTCTGCAGTTGTGAAGCCCAGCTCCCACGAAGCCGCAGGGAGCATTTTCTGCACCCACGCCCCGGTCTTCTCACCTGCCCTCCTCTCAGTTCCCTCGGCTGGGGCCTTCTTCTTCATGTAGTACTGCAGGGGATTGGGCCACAGGTCGTCCATGATGATCTGGCAGGGGAAACGGGGCGGGGCTCAGAGGCCCATCCCAGTCGGCTGGGGAACACAGCCAGGTTCACGTGCGCGGTCTGTGCCCGGGACCCACCTCAGCTATCCTGCTAGACCCGGCAAAGCTGTGGTCAGAGAACCAGTTGAAGAAGTTTAGGCTGCTGTTGTGGTGTCTGCGGCTACGGGCCTCCCGTTCATAATTCCGGTGCCACTGGATGGGAGTGGAATGAGACGGCTCGTACCCTGCAGGAAGATGGGTACGTGCGAAGGCGC
>NW_026755980.1:0-555 GCF_022355385.1 Mustela nigripes
TGAGGGATTCCAGAGTAGAGCCCTGGGGAGGGGCGACTGGACAGCCAGAAATCTGGTTAAAAATTGGGTCCTAGGGACATGTCAAACCCATTATGACATCTAATGGTCCAGCCACTGAGAGGACGTACTAGAGGACAGGACTCACGCTGAGGGTCACAATGCGTGTTATGCCCTCGTTGCACTCAAGAATGGGCGAGGCCTCAGGCTGAATGCTGGTTTTTCCTACACTGATCGTTGTACAACATGCCGACCACAAGGTTTCTTGCCATGGGTAAGGAAGAGTTCTGATTTCTGCATCACAGTCACCCCTGGGCAGTGAATGGAGATAAGGTCTAGATTCTGAAGCCTGAAAACTGAGGTAGGGAAGAGAAGATGACCTAAGGCCATGGCGGGTCTAATGTGCTCAGTGTGCGGTCAGTTGTCTGGGTGTTGGTCACGAGGGCCGGGCTCAGGTTGTCAGACAGTACATTAGTGCCCAGGTTAGACTATATATTTCGTTGCATTCGAGTGCCGTGTATGTTCTTATCTGAAGAACTCTTCAGGATATGAAGAATG
>NW_026755980.1:655-1185 GCF_022355385.1 Mustela nigripes
CCTGGTGTCCTACCAAAAGAGGAATTCCAAAGCAGAGCCCTGGGGAAGAGTGAAGGGACAACAAAAACTCTGGATAAAAATTGGGGCCTAGGGGCATGGCAAGCCCAGTGTGTTATCTCTCTATCCAGCCACTGAGAGGCCTTACCTGAGGACTTGGCTCAGGCTGAGGGTCACAATGTGTGTTTGTGACCAATGTGGCCTGCAAGCATGGGCGGGGCCTCAGGGCCACACTGGTTTCAAGTACACTGAACCTTGGACAACTTGCCAACCACAAGGTTTCTTGCCATGGGGAAAGAGTTCTGATTTCTGCATCATTTTGAAACCCGGGCCGTGATTGGAGATAAGGTCTAGGTTCTGAAGCCTGAAATCCGAGTTTGAGAAGAGATGACGTCCTAAGGTTATGAGGGGTCCGATTTGCTCAGTGTGCGGCCATCTGTCTGGGTGGGGCCCGAGGGCCAGGCTCAGGCTGTGTCAGAAGGGGCTTTAGTGCCCAGATCAGCCTACATATTTCGGGTACAGCCAAATGCCGT
>NW_026755981.1:0-1185 GCF_022355385.1 Mustela nigripes
GAAAAACAAAACAAAACAAATCAACAACAACAGAGCAATGGACTTCTTCCTTCCCACATTATGACCTCAAACTCTTTGGACGGGGCCAAACCCCCAGAGAGTAAGACTCGTCCATTTCCCATGATGTCACCCGGAAATTTCACGACCATGAGTGACACGATATCCAGAGACAAAAACTTGAGCAAGAGCCTCACACTCGCCCTTTTTTAGTATCCCGAAGAGTTCTCCTCATGGTCTGTAGATCAGTCCTGCCATACCTATGACCGGAAACATAAGACGAGTTTGTGTTTTCAGACAACTGTCCAAACAGCCGTGGCCTACACACCCTACAGGGCCAGGCTGCTGGGGCCAACCCTGACGACTGTGCATGCCGTCTCCAAGGGAATTGTATCTGCCCATTCCAATGGCCACAACCCTACTAAGAGTATAAACCTCCAAAGTCCCTGAGGCCATCCGAATATTTGTGGCTTACCAGGACAAATGGGCAATCCGGGCCCATCTGAGCACCTACCGGCACTCAGACCCGTAGACGGATGTCCCCAGAGGTAAAAAGGAACGAACAGGCCCCTAGGCACCTATCGGATCCATTGCTTTGGTTTCCAGGCCTCTCTCCACAGAGGCCTGGATTTCAATAACAGCATATTGCTGTTTCTTGACTCACCCATCAGAACAAATCTCATCTACACATGGGAAACTTACACGATTGAGCTGTGTGAAAGCCTCTCTTTAAGAGATCCCTACAGGTCCCCAGTGACACCGCTTCATTCCAAGGTCTCCATAGACACAAAATCATATTAGGACATATCCACAGAGGAGTCCATTTCAACTCAGCCTCCTCGGTTGCTCAACGAGATCCAGCAGATCTAACCTGTCTTGTTGCTTGGAGACAATTGCAATGCGAGGTGGGCTACCTAGCCATCCATCCTTAGAAGCCTGCTCGGAATCGTTGTCCTGGAGCCAACCAACAGGTCTCAATTGTCCTGCAGAAGAATCTTTGCAGTTGGTAGCTTCTCACAACTCACATCGTGGGAAAACCCCCATGGCCTCTTGATCCACGCCCCTTTCAAAAAGGGGCCATCAGGGACAGAATGTCCAACCTGAGCGATCGTCTGATCCTCGCAGTGACTTCAGATGCACGAGATCTTGATTCAGGTCTGTAGATTGTGCCTGCCACACATTCACCCA
>NW_026755982.1:0-673 GCF_022355385.1 Mustela nigripes
CGGGCCATGGACGAATCTTGCTCTCTGTGGATTTGGCCCGATCCCAATTGTTTTTCGTCAATCTGTGGGATGGGAGGACTCCTTTCAGATTTGTTACCTCAGGTTTCCCACGAAAAGAGGAATTCCAAAGCAAGCCCAGGGGAAGAGTGAAGGGACCACCTGAACTACGGTTAAAAATTGGGGCCTAGAGGCATGGCAAGCCCAATATGCTGTCTCTCCATCCAGCTACTGAGAAGCCTTACCTGAGGACTGGGCTCAGGATGAGGTGTCACTATGTGTGTTTGTGACCAATGTGGTCCGCAAACATGGGTGGGTCCTCATGGGCCACACTGGTTTCCACTATACTGAATTTGGAAAACATGCCAAACACAAGGTTTCTTGCCATTGGGAAAGATTTCTGATTTCTGCATCATTTTCAAACCCGGGCCGTGATTGGAGATAAGGTCTAGGTTCTGAAGCCTGAAAACCGAGGTTGAGAAGATGACGACCTAAGGCCATGGCAGGTCCGATGTGCTCAGTGTGCGGCCAGCTGTCTGGGGGGGCCAAGAGGTCCAGGCTCTGTCTGTTTCAGAAAGGGCATTAGTGCCAGGGTCAGCCTATATATTTGGGGTATAGCAGAATGGCTGTAGGTTGATCCTCATTTGGGGTTTCTGGGTAGCCCCAGAGGGCAATG
>NW_026755982.1:773-1185 GCF_022355385.1 Mustela nigripes
GGGGGGGGGCCAAGAGGTCCAGGCTCTGTCTGTTTCAGAAAGGGCATTAGTGCCAGGGTCAGCCTATATATTTGGGGTATAGCAGAATGGCTGTAGGTTGATCCTCATTTGGGGTTTCTGGGTAGCCCCAGAGGGCAATGTATTTCTTATGGAGGGCAGGCAGAGTGCTCCATTGTAGTTCTGGATTGCCAAACTGGAGGGCTTGTGGGCCAGTAGTGTGAGGACGGAAGTCTGAGAACCCAAGCTAGGCCTAGCTTTCTAGGTGAGGATATGGCAGGCACAATCTACAACCTGAATCGAGATATCGTGCATCTGCAGTCAGGGCGAGGATCAGACGATCGCTCAGGTTGGACATTCTGTCCCTGATGGCCCCTTCTTGAAGGGGGCCATCAGGGACAGAATGTCCAACCTG
>NW_026755983.1:0-1185 GCF_022355385.1 Mustela nigripes
GCATTGGAGTGGGCACATACAATTCCCTTGGAGAGGGCAAGCACAGTCGTCAGGTTTGGCTCCAGGGGCCAGAGCATGTAGGTTGTGTAGGCCAGGGCTGTTTGGACAGTTGTCTGAAAACACAAAATCGGCTTATGTTTAGGGTCATAGGTATGGCAGGACTGATCTACAGAACATGAGGAGAACTTTCGGTATATGAAAAAAGGGCGAGTGTGAGGCTCTTTCTCAAGTTTTTGTCTCTGGATATCGTGTCACTCATGGTCGTGAAATTTCCGGGTGACTTCATGGGAAATGGACGAGTCTTACTCTCTGGGTGTTTGGCCCCGTCCCTGGAGTTTTGGGTCACTCTGTGGGATGGAAGAAGTCCGTTTTTTTTGTTGTTGTTGATTTGTTTTGTTTTGTTTTTCAACCTCAGGTGTCCCACCAAATTAGGGATTCCAGAGTAGAGCCCTGGGGAGTTGTGACTGGACAACCAGAAATCTGGTTAAAAATTGGGGCCTAGGGACATGTCAAGCCAGTATGACATCTAATGGTCCAGCCACTGAGAGGACGTACTAGAGGACAGGACTCACGCTGAGGGTCACAATGCATGTTTATGCCCTCGTCGCACTCTAGAATGTTCGGGGTCTCAGGGTGAATGCTGGTTTCCCCTACACTGAACGTTGGACAACATGCCAACCATAAGGTTTCTTGCCATGGGTAAGGAAGAGTTCTGATTTCTGCATCACACTCACCCCTGGGCAGTGATTGGAGATAAGTTCTAGGTTCTTAAGTCTGAAAACTGAGGTAGGGAAGAGATGATGACCTAAGGCCACGGGGGGTCTTATGGGCTCAGGATGCGGTCACCTGTCTGGGTGTTGCTCAGGAGGTCCCGGCTCAAGGTGTGTCAGACAGTGCATTACTGCCCAGGTTAGACTACATAATTTGGGTACATTCGAGTGTCATGTAGGTTTATTCTCATTTAATGTGCCCGGGCAGCTCATTGGGTAATATTTTGTTTCTAGTCGGTAGGCAGATTGCTGCAATGTTGGTCCGGAATTGCCAAGCTTGTGGGCTTCAGGGCCAGGAGTGTGAGGATGGAAGTCTGAGAACACAAGCTAGACTTGGGATTCAGGGCGAGGGCACGGCATGTACCTCCTGAAGATCTGAAGGAATATCTCATGTATCTGAAGTCAGAGCGAGGAT
>NW_026755984.1:0-1185 GCF_022355385.1 Mustela nigripes
GGCGACTGGACAACCAGAAATCTGGTTGTCCAGTCGCCCCGCCCAGGGCTCTACTCTGGAATCCCTCATTTGGTGGGACACCTGAGGTTGAAAAACAAAACAAAACAAATCAACAACAACAGAGCAACGCATTTCTTCCATCCCACAGAATGTCCCCAAACTCTTTGGACGGGGTGAAACCCCCAGAGAGTAAGACTCATCATTTCCCATGAAGTCACCTGGAAATTTCACGACCATGAGTGAAACGATATCCAGAGACAAAAACTTGAGCAAGAGCCTCACACTCGCCCTTTTTTCATATCCCGAAGAGCTGTCCTCATAGTCTGTCGATCAGTCCTGCCATACCTATGACCCGAAACATAAGCCGAGTTTGTGTTTTCAGACAACTGTCCAGACAGCCCTGGCCTACACACCCTACAGGCTCAGGCACCTGGAGCCACACCTGACGACTGTGATTGCCCTCTCCAAGGGAATTGTATATGCCCATTCCAATGGCCACAACCCTACTAAGATTATAAACCTCCAAAGTCCCTGAGGCCATCCCAATATTGGTGCTTCCCAGGACAAATGGGGCAATCTGGGCCCATCTGAGCACCTACAGGCGCTCATACCCGTAGACTGATGTGCCCAGAAGTAAAAAGGAACGAAGAGGCCCCTAGGCACCTATCGGATCCATTGCTTTGGTTTCTAGGCATCTCTCCTCAGAGGCCTAGATTTCAATAACAGCATATGGCTGTTTCTTGACTCACCCATCAGAACAAATCTCATCTACACATGGGAAACTTGCATGATGGAACTATCTGAAAGCATCTCTTTAGGGGAACCCTTCAGGGCCCCAGTGACACTGCTTCATTCCAAGGTCTCCATAGACAAAAAATCATATTAGGACACATCCACGGGAATGTCCATGTCAACTCAGCCTCCTCGGTTGCTTGCCCAGATCCAGCAGATCTAACCTGTCTTGTTGCTTGAAGACAATTGGAATACGAGTTGGGCTACCGAGACATCCATCCTTAGAACCCTGCTCGGAATCGTTGTCCTGGTGCCAACCAACGGGTCTCAATTGTCCTGCAGAAGAATCTTTGCAGTTGGATCTACTAACAACTCCCATCGTGGGAAAACACCCATGGCCTCGTGATCCACCACCCCTTCAAGAAAGGGCCATCAGGGACAGAATGTCCTACC
>NW_026755985.1:0-1185 GCF_022355385.1 Mustela nigripes
AAATCAGAACTCTTTCCCCATGGCAAGAAACCTTGAGGTTGGCATGTTGTCCAAGGTTCAGTGTAGTTGAAACCAGTGTGGCCCATGAGTCCCCGCCCATGCTTGCGGGCCACATTGGTCACAAACACACATTGTGACCTTCAGCCTGAGCCCAGTATTCAGGTAAGGCCTCTCAGTGGCTGGATGGAGAGAGAGCATATTGGGCGAGCCATGACACTAGGCCCCAATTTTTAACCATAGTTCGGGTTGTCCCTTCACTCTTCCCCAGGGCTCTGCTTTAGAATTCCACTTTTAGTGGGACACCTGAGGTAACAAACCTGAAAAGTGTCCACCCATCCCACAGATTGACGAAAAACAATAGGGATCGGGCTAAATCCACAGAGAGCAAGGTTCATCCATGGCCCATGAGGCGTCCCCAACATTCCACGGCCATCGCTGATACATAATCCAGAGACAAATGCCTGAGCACACGCCTCAGACTCACTCATTCTTCATATCCTGAAGAGTTCTTCAGATCAAAACCTACACGGCACTCGAATGCACCCAAAATATATAGTCTAACCTAGGCACTAATGCACTGTCTGACAACCTGAGCCCAGACCTCGTGACCAACACCCAGACAGCTGACCGCACACTGAGCACATCAGACCCGCCATGGCCTTAGGTCATCATCTCTTCCCTACCTTGGGAATTCTGGAGCCACTATGTGGCACTGTGTCTTCCTTCCAGAAGAAAAACGTTGCCCTCTGGGCTACCCAGTAACCACAAATGAGTACCAACCTGCACGAACCTCGACTGCACCCCAATGATACAGTCTAGCCTGGGCACTAATTCCCTGTCTGCCACAGCCTGAGCCTGCACCTCCCAACCCACACTCAACTGCTGGCCGAACACTGAGCACATCAGTCACACCATGGCCTTAGGTCTTCATCTCTTCCCAACCTCTGTTTTCAGGCGTCAGAACCTAGACCTTAAATCCAATCACAGTCCAGGAGTGAAAGTGCTGCAGAAATTAGAACTCCTTCTTCCCCATGGCCAGAAAACTTGTGGTTGCCATATTGTGCAACGTTCAGTGTAGGAGAAACCAGCATGGTACATTAGGCCACGCCCTGACTTGAGGGGCTCCTTGGGCACAAAAACACATTGAGTTTCACAATGTGTTTTTGTGCCCAAGGAGCCCCTCAA
>NW_026755986.1:0-1185 GCF_022355385.1 Mustela nigripes
TGTTGTGTATTCTGTGAACATGTGCTATTTTTAGATTAGATAATTCCTGTCTCGAACCCATGTTAATTTGTTTGTTTTTGTTTATTTGTTAGTGGTTTCAGTAAATGGATATATCTGAAAAATTGCAAAGCCACTATTGAAATAAGTTATTATTATATAGAGCATGGAATTGCACATTCCTCCTTTGAATCTGACAGAGTTTCACCATATCCTTGACAATTGGGAAAAACATGCTATTATTTTTCTTTATAAAATTTCTCCTGTTAGGCTGTGATGGTTGTCATCAGCAGTAACTCCTCTGAAGGCTTTGTCAAGAGTTGAAAAAATTGGAAAGGTGTGAATGAAGCTGTTTGCTGAATATAAATAAAAAGAGCATTGAAGTACAATTCACACTCTTACTTCTCCTTCTATGCTTTCAGATGTTTGACATTTGAAAATTTTGCTTCTAGAAGAGATGCCCTATATAATTCCTCTTTTTTAAATTTTTTATTATTTATAAACATATATTTTTATCCCCAAGGATACAGGTCTGTGAATCTCCAGGTTTTCACACTTCAAAGAAACCCTAAGCCCAGCAGGAGAAGAGAAATCATAAAGACCAGAGCAGAAATCAATGAAATAGAAACCAAAAAAACAATAGAGCAAATCAATGAAACTAGGAGCTGGTTGTTAGAAAGAATTAATAAAATTGATAAGCCCCTGGCCAGACTTATCAAAAAGAAAAGAGAAAGGACACAACTAAATGAAATCATGAATGAAAGAGGAGAGATCACAACTAACTCCAAAGAAATACAAACTATTATAAGAACATACTATGAGCAACTCTATGCCAACAAATTTGACAATCTGGAAGAAATGGATGCATTCCTAGAAACATATAAACTACCACAACTGAACCAGGAAGAACTAAAAATCCTGAACAGACCCATAACCAGTAAGGAGATTGAAACCATCATTAAAAATCTCCAAACAAACAAAAGCTCGGGGCCAGATGGCTTCCCGGGGGGATTCTACCAAACATTTAAAGAAAAACTAATTCCTATTCTCCTGAAACTGTTCCCAAAAAATAGAAATGGAAGGGAAACTTCCACACTCATTTTATGAGGCCAGCATCACCTTGATCCCCCAAAAAGACAAGGATCCCATCAAAAAAGAGAGCTATAGACCAATATCCTTGATGAACAC
>NW_026755987.1:0-1184 GCF_022355385.1 Mustela nigripes
GTTAACCCCGGGGCTCAGCCTCCATCCCCAGGTGATGCTGTGAGATCAGCTGTCCGTTGTCATGAACTTGCTATAGTTTCCCGAATGCACTGTGCTGCCTCCTGGCACTTTGAAACTTGACACACTCATCCTCATTCTTTGCTTTGCCCTTGTCTATCACCTCCCCTGAAAATCAGTTCCTAAGTGGCTTTTCCCAGCTCCAACCTACCCTTGGCAGTCTTTTATCTCCCTGTGGTAGACGCTGTCACACTGCACCGTAGACATGCCCGTTGTCCTGCTGAGAAGAGAAAAGGGACAGTGAGAGCCCCCCAGCATTTGCAGCTCTAGTGCAGAGCCCCATGCCTGGCTTGCAAGAAATGCCAGATCATGAAGACAAACGGAGATCATCCTCTGGCTAAAACCAGCTCTTCTTTGCCTACCCCAGGATCTGGATCAATAAAGAGCAGCCAGTTATTATTGCTGTTTTTCTAGGGATTTTTTCCCCATATATTTCCCAGGTCTTTACTCTTTTTATAGAACTTTAATTCAGGCTTCAACCACTTCCTAGTCTGATCAGGTGAAATCATTTTCCTTCCCATACTCTCAATGTATTTCACACCTAGTAATTCTTTTTTTAAAAATCTTATTTACCCATTTGACTGATCACAAGTAGGTTGAGAGAAAGACAGAGGGGGGGGGATGCAGTCTCCCCGCTGAGCAGAGAGCCCGATGTGGCGCTCAATCCCAGGACAATGAAATCATGACCTGAGCCGAAGACCGAGACCTAAAGCACTGAGCCACCCAGGAGCCCCATATCTGGTAATTTATAATCAAAGTGGATTTGCTGCATCAAATAGTTCCTTCTTCTTCAAATATAAATATGTAAATATATTGATCAAGTCACGCGCATGTCTTAGTTGAATGTCATACCTGTAGTAGCAAACTTGATATCTTGGCCATTGGTTTTGATTTTTGTTTTGGTTTGATTTGGTTCGCTTTTTGCAATTTTAAAAATCCCTCCAGCCCTTGGCTCTGTCTGACCTGATTGCTTTCAGCTGTTTCTGCATCAAAGGTGTCCGGGTAGCGAAAACTCTCATTGTTTACAGTGGCGCCCCCTTCTGAACACTTTGTTTATAAAAAGCTTTTTTTTTTTTTTTTTTTTGGCTATGGTAAATGTGGAACAACAATGAGGTATTTCAAAGAGG
>NW_026755988.1:0-1184 GCF_022355385.1 Mustela nigripes
GGACGTGGGGCCACTAGGAGGAGAGGCCAGGATACTCCCGTCCCTGCACGCGGCCTTGCTGGAAGTGCTGTAGCCGTCTGATCTGGACCACTTCCTGCTCATGTTATTTGGGATGTGACTGAAGGGAGGGAAACTCGGGGCTCCCGACACAGGCAGGTTTGTCGTGCTGGCTCCAGCGGTCCCCGACAAGGTGCTCTGGCGTGGGCAGCCTCCTGTGTTCGGGCCCAGGCTTGCCCTGGAGCCCTGCAGGTCATTTGGGGCCCTGCTTGTTGCTGCTGTGATGCAGAGAGCCCTTAATGGAGTACCTAACCGCAACATTATCTCCTCTCCCCAAAACTGTTGGTACTGCTGAAAGCCCCATGCTGATCGGGGCTGGCATTGTGGTGCCAGCTGGGGGGCCGGGGTGCTGGCTCTTGGGCCCAGTATGGGACACAGCGCTGGGCAACTGGGGGGCCGCTGTCAAGCCAGGGGCAGCAGCTGCACCAGGGGCGAGTATAGCAGAGGAGGTAACCGAGCCTGGCTGGGCATTGGCTCGGGTCCCCCGGGACGCAGATGCGGGTAAGGGAACCACATAACCTACCTGGTTGCCACTGCCCAAGGACAGCTGGACTACTGCCGTGCTCAGGGCCTGCAGTGGGTCTGGAGCCTGAGCTGCCGATTGTCCATGCGTGGGAGAGATTTGAAGGGTGCTGGCTCCGGACCACTGCCCACCAACAGCCCTGAGTGGGGCCTGGGCAATGGATCCTGGGTTGCCCCTACCTCCAGGCAGTGTAGGTAGCCCCGGTGGTACCTTGACTGAAGCTGTGATGTTCCTGGACTGCATCGAGAGGGCCTGGGTAGATGCAACGTTGCTCCCACTGCCGCCAGGGTGAGACTCCAAGAGGAGAGGCTGGGAAGAACGGGAGCAGCACCTGGAGGTGACCTGGGAGTCAGAGGCTGGCAGGGGAGCAGCGACTCTAGCAGGCAGGGTCAAGGCACTGGATGGGCTAGTTGGGCCACAGCTGCAGGTGGCCTCTGTGTCCCCTCGAAGAGCATCTTGGATGCGCTGGAAAGCAGCTTTTTTTTCCCGGTCCAGGTCCTCAACAGTCACTCGAAACCCCGGCTCAGGGGGTGATGGCAGCCTCAGAGGCTCCCCTCGCCTGTGTGGCAGCAGAGGAAGCTTGCGTTTTCGGGGCCTGGAACAG
>NW_026755989.1:0-1184 GCF_022355385.1 Mustela nigripes
AGGCATTTTTGCTATTTTTCTCCAGAAATTTATCTGTCATTCTAGGAAATAACAGATTTCAGGAAGAGCATCATTACGTTGGAGTGCCTAGCCATAGGAATATAATTACCTCCTTGTTGTTCAAATACTTATCTGTTATGCTAATAATGTGTATTAACTCTAGAAAAAAAATAGAAAATTCAGGTAGAAGTCTTTGCTACAAAATTGTGTATTAAGGGAAGGTTTTGGTCTTTCCTTCCAAAACCCCAATGAAATCACTGATGTAAAAATAAGAATGAACCCTTAGTAGCCCTGGAGAACAAGGCAGATGCTGCTGGAGGACAGGACCATTTGAAGAATTTCTGGAAGATAAAATGCTGGTGGAATAAGGTTGATGAAAAATGTATTAGAAACCTACCCATCAGCCTTGTCCAGGGAGCTGCTGGAGAAATGAGAAGATAGGGTTTGTTTTCTGAAGAACCTCAAATAAACGAAGTCGACTTAGGAATAGAAGCAGGTCGTGGGCAACTTGGGGGCAGAGCAGAACTGAGGATGTGAGAAGCTGGAGCCCAGCTAAAGGTTTATCTACTAGAAAAGTTGTTGGGATCAAAGAGAAAACTAGTATTTTTGCTTTTTGACACCAAAATGTTTTTATTTTTGTTTTTGTTTTTGATTTTAAGATTTTATTTATTTGACAGAGATCACAAGTAGGCAGAGGCAGGCAGAGTGAGAGAGGAGGAAGCAGGCTCCTTGCCGAGCAGAGAGCCCGATGTGGGGCTCGATCCCAGGACCCTGAGATCATGACCCAACAGAAGGCAGACACTTAACCCACTGAGCCACCCAGGTGCCCTGACACCAAAATGTTTTTAAAACATCTTTTTCAGTTTTACTGGGGAGACCACTAACACTTTAACCCTGGCCTTTGGAGATGGACGAATGGTAATTTTCATCCTTGGTCATGTTATATGAATTCTTGGAGACTATTTCTTCACTATAGGATTGGTTTGAAGATTGAACCAAATTTACCTAGCAAATGGACAGTGAATATGCGTGTGAGTGTTGAGGAAATTTAGAACTACAGAGACTATACCATGGTATCTGTATTTCTGTCCTAGGGGGCCCTATATTTTTAATTAAAATCTCAGGAAATCAACTCTTCAAAAGATTTGAACAAATTTTCCATGGCACAACAAGGCAAACAGATA
>NW_026755990.1:0-1184 GCF_022355385.1 Mustela nigripes
GGTGCCGAAACCCGGGATTCTCATCGTGAGAGACGCACGGAGTCGGCGACGATCAAGTAAGGAGTGCACCTATTTCTGTCTAGTGAGCGACAGGGAAAGTTCCTAGGATAAGGATGAGAGTAAAGCTTTCCGGGATGGGAAACGAGATGGCTGCATATAAAATGTTGGGGCCGCTAACTGACGTTCTTAAAGCAAATGGGACCCCGTTGAAAAATAAGAAGGCGCGCTTATTTCTAAAAGAAGTGGGTCAAACCGCTCCGTGGTTCTTAGAGGAGGGATTGCTTAATATTCCCCAGTGGGAATATCTAGGGGAGGACCTCAGGCGCGACCCGCGCACTATGCTGGGAACTCTCGCTGTTTGGTCCTTAGTGAAGGTCTGCTTACTATCGTCCCGCGAACCCATACGCAAGACGGTTCTACAGGGAGGAGAGATCTTAGAACAGGTAAAAGAGGAGTCTTGCAAAGGATCCTGGAGAGATTCCAGTTCTGAAAGTGAAAGCTCAGAAGAAAGCTCGGACGAGGAAAACGCCCGTCCGGATGATAAGAGAAAAGTGACGGGAGGGGGTCCCTCCGATGATCAGAGAGTGGAAGAAATGAAAAGAGAGCTTGCAAAAAAGGGGGAGGAACTAAAAAAGGCTATGGCGCAGCTCAAAATGCAGGAGGAAGTTATGGCGCAGCTGAAATTAAAAGTGAAAGAAGGAGCCATGGCGCAGTTACAAACAAAGGAAGTGGTAGATAACTTAGATCTTATGCCCACGTGCCCAGCCCCCACAGCGCCACCTTACGAGGGGCCTCCTCCGTATAAACCTTGCTGCACCAAGGCCTGCTATTGTGCGAGCTGCACCGCACAGAATTGGAGAGAAGTATTAGGGCCAGAAAAAGGGTTTTTCCCCGTCATGGAAGATCAACATCAGCAAAGATATCATCAACCCCTAGACTTTAAACTCGTTAAGCAGCTGAAGGAAGCAGTTATGTCCTATGGGCCTCAGGCTGCTTTTACGGTTTCTTTGGTTGAAATGCTAGGTAGCCTTTACCTCACTCCTGAAGACTGGAGTAACTTGGCTAGAGCAGTTTTATCTGGTGGGCAATATTTAGAATGGAAGATTCAGAATCAGGACAATTGCCAGGACACGGCGTGAAGAAATGCAGCAGCAGGTAACCCACAGTGGAACCTAGACATGTTA
>NW_026755991.1:0-1184 GCF_022355385.1 Mustela nigripes
AGGGGGGAGAAAGGGGATAAAAAGAGGTTCAAAAAGAAAGAAAGGAAAAAAGAAAGAAAAAAAAATTAAAATAAAGAAAACGAATAAAGAAAAATATAAAAAGATAAATATATATATTAGATAAACTAGTTAAAAAACGTTAAAAAAGAAAAGGATAAAAGTTAAAAAAAAGTTAGCAGAAGAAGAGAAAAAAATGAAAAAGAAAAAAATTAAATTAACTGCAAGACTAAACAAATCACAGGGAGAAAGCCATGAGTTCCGTGCTTTGCTTTCTCCTCCTCTGGAATTCCGCTGCTCTCCTTGGTATTGAAACCGCACTCCTTGGTAGGTGAACTTGGTCTTGGCTGGATTTCTTGTTGATCTTCTGGGGGAAGGGCCTGATGTAGTTATTCTCAAGTGTCTTTGCCCCAGGCGGAATTGCACCGCCCTTACCAGGGGCCGGGCTGAGTAATCCGCTCAGGTTTGGTTTCAGGAGCTTTTGTTCCCTGAGCGCTTTCCGTAGAGTTCCGGAGGACGGGAATACAAATGGCAGCCTCCTGGTCCCTGCCCTGGAGGAGCCAAGAGCCAGGGCCCCACTCCTCAGTGCGCCTTCAGAGAACAGCACCCAGTTACTCCCGTCTGCCTGACCTCCAGTCACGCTCCGAGCTCACTGAGCCTGTGACCAGTTCAAGGTAACACTGAGCTGTGAGCTTACTGTCGGCTCTGCCTCTGTAGCCGGCTTTTCCATTCCAATACCTGCAAGCTCTGTGACATTCAGACACTCCCAATCCTTCTGTGATCCTGCGGGACCTGGGGCCACGCTTACCCCGCGTGGCTTCGCCCCAGTTTAGTCTCTGGAGCCATGTCCCTCAGCGGAACAGACTTTTAAAAGTCCTGATTTTGTGCTCCATTGCTCTGCAGCTTGCCGGGAGCCGGCCCCTCCCCCCGGGGTCTATCTTCCCGTCGCTTTGGATTTACTTACTTCTCCGCCAGTCCTACCTTTCACAAAGTGGTTGTTTTTCTGTTTCCAGAATTCTTCTCTTCTTCTCTTCGATCTGCCGATGAATTTGCAGGTGTTTGCAATCTTTAGATAAGCTATCTAGCTGATCTCCTGCTAGCTGAAGTCGTCTCAGACTGCTACTCCTCTGCCATCTTGATTCCTCCCCCCAGGAATGCTTACTCTTATTGGTTCATGTTCAGGAACA
>NW_026755992.1:0-1184 GCF_022355385.1 Mustela nigripes
GAGATAAGGTCTAGGTTCTGAAGCCTGAAAACCGATGCTCCCAACAATGGTGATGACCTCATTTTGGGCACGCCGGTTTCCCTCATTCCGAGGGTTGTCCAAAGCGCCGGGAGGCGAAATTGGCGCCTGCGTGGTTGGGAGATGCGTGGGTGCGGGACTCAGGGTTCCCGATATGGAGGCCATGAGGAACAGGACCCCGGAGTCAGAAGGCTGGGGCAGGGAGCGAGGGTTCGAGCCCGAGCTTCGTGATGGGCCCTGACACATGGTATAGCACCAGGGACGGGATCCCCGCAGGCCAGGGATCCCTGGGCGTTTTCCTCACCACAGTCCGTCTCACGGAGTGCCTCTTGGCAGGGTGCGGGAGCGGGCACTCACAATGCCCAGCCACGCCCCGGGGGGCGGCCCAGCAGACGTGCGGCGACCGAGGTGAATTCGCCAGGCATTTTCTGGCCAATTCTCACGAGCGTTCTCCCCAAACCAGGATCGGTTTGAGCAGAACGCTCGTGAGAATTATCCGGCCTTGGGCAGCCCTGCGGACTGCCGTACTCTCCATGGCCCAGGGCCCTGTCTCGCCCAGGTCATGTTGCGGCCTGCCCGGAAATCGCACGGGATAGAGGTGGCCCACAAGGGGGCGCCGGCGCAGTGAGCGTACCTGGAGCAGAGTTGAAGGACAGATGGCGATGGTGCCTGTGCCTCCATCTTTCGGGAATGGAGCGCCCAAGGATGGGGATGACCTCATTTTGGGCACGCAGATTTCTCTCACTCCAAGGGTTGTCAGAAGAGCCGGGAGGCGCCGTTGGCGCCTGCGTGGTTGGGAGATGCGTGGCTGTGGGACTCAGGGTTCCCTATATGGAGGCCACGAGGAACAGGACCCCAGAAGCAGAAGGCTGGGGAAGCAACGAGCCTTCGAGCCCGGGCTTCGTGATGGGCCCGGGTCCACTGTATAGCGCCAGGAACGGGACCCCCACAGCCCAAGGATCCGCAGGCGTTGTCCTCGCCGCAGTCCGTCTCACGGAGTGCCTCTTGGTGGGTTGTGGGAGCAGGCACTCACAATGCCAGCCAGGCCTCGGGCGGGGGGGTGCGGTGGCCCTTCAGATGTGCCGCACCCGAGGTGAATTCGCTGGGCGTTTTCCGGCCAATTCTCACGAGCATTGAGCCCAAACCGCGATCCGTTTGGGCAGAAC
>NW_026755993.1:0-1184 GCF_022355385.1 Mustela nigripes
ATAGGCCCACACCCCGTCACCTAATAGTAAAATTTACAAGTCTCAGTGACAAAGAAAATATCCTGAAAGCAGACCGGGAAAAGAGGTCTGTAACATACAATGGTAAAAATATTAGTTTGGCAGCTGACTTATCCACAGAGACCTATCAGGCCAGAAAGAGCTGGCATGATATTTTCAGAGCACTAAACGAGAAAAACAAGCAGCCCAGAATACTATATCCAGCTACGCTATCATTGTAAATAGAAGGAGAGATTAAAAGCTTCTAGGACAAACAACAACTGAAAGAATTTGCAAATACCAAACCAGCTCTACAGGAAATCTTGAAAGGGGTCCTCTAAGCAAAGAGAGAGCCTACAAGTGGTATATCATAAAGGAACAGAGACCGTATACAGTAACAGTCACCTTACAGGCAATACAATGGCACTAAATTCATATCTCTCAATAGTTACCCTGAATGTGAATGGGCTAAATGCCCCTGTCAAAAGACGCAGGGTATCAGAATGGATAAAAAAACAAAACCCATCTATATGTTGCCTCCAAGAAACTCATTTTAATGCCGGAGACACCTCCAGATTTAAAGTGAGGGGGTGGAAAAGAATTTACCATGCTAATGGACATCAGAAGAAAGCAGGAGTGGCAATCCTTATTTCAGATCCATTAGATTTTAAGCCAAAGACTATAATAGAGATGAGGAAGAACACTATATCATACTCAAAGGGTCTGTTCAACAAGAAGATTTAACAATTTTAAATATCTATTCCCCCAACGTGGGAGTAGAAAACTATATAAACCAATTAATAACAAAATCAAAGAAACACATCAACAATAATACAATAGTATTAGGGGACTTTAACACTCCCCTCACTGAAATGGACAGGTCATCCAAGCAAAAGATCAGCAAGGAAATAAAGGCCTTAAACGACACACTGGACCACATGTACATCACGGATATATTGAGAATATTTCATCCCAAAGCAACAGAATACACATTCTTCTCTAGTGCACATGGAACATTCTCCAGAATAGATCACATCCTCGGTCCTAAATCCGGACTCAACCGGTATCAAAAGATTGGGATCATTCCCTGCATATTTTCAGACCACAATGCTCTAAAGCTAGAACTCAACCACAAAAGGAAGTTTGGAAAGAACCCAAATACATGGAGACTAAATAGTATCCTTCTA
>NW_026755994.1:0-1184 GCF_022355385.1 Mustela nigripes
GTGCAAAGTTGGTGAGTCCGTTCTCGCTTCTTCCTTTACTCTTACTTCAGGGCTTTTCAAGGAGTATGGTCTTATTGGAACGCTTGCATGTCAGTTGCTCAGGCTTTAATCCTCTAGCCCGTGGCTACTCCACAGGGAAGAAAACATCAGCTTTTTGGCTGGAAGTTAGTACACTGGCCAGAATGGTAATAAGACCCAGAAACTTGATGTCCTCTCTTTATTCCTGTTCTTATATAAAGTTGTCTTTCTTGGGCACGGGGAAGTCACCTCAGTCACCAGGAAGGACAGCTGCCAATCTTAAGACTCCCATGTGAGTTTTCTTCCTGATTGATCTAATGTGATCTCCTCCACATGCCTGGCCTCGCCACTTCCTGCCATGGGACTGCCACTGGGAGATGGCCAAAAGAAGCCACCGATTGAATTAAAATGCAACCGGGGTTCGTTTCCTAGGGAAGTGAGCGGTAAGGACCCAATGTGTTGGAATGTCACATAGACCATGATGGGTTTCAGTCTTTACTGTTTAACATCAGTGTCTTCTCCAAATGACATAAAGCTATGAAATTGGGTAATTTCCCCTTGCCAAACATTTCCCATGGGTTAAAAATTGCAGGGCAGCCACACAACTTTTAGAGTATAGGATGGCACAATATCCTAGTCCATTCACCGGGCACCCATCTGTAGCCTAGGATGCAATGGGGAAGAAGAGGGGTGCTGGCACCCCTCCAGGGCCTTTTATGGCAGGAATGCCTTCCCGAGAAGGTAGAATGGTGATCAATAGCGAGGTCACCTTCTTGAGGGTGGCTTTTGACATATGGGCAGCTCTGACATATCCTGTGTGGGACGCCACCCAGGCATCAGGGGGGATTTGGTAATGGACCTTCGTTCCTTTTCTGGGAGCATGGCCTTAGTAGGCTTCTTCAGTCCCAAGGACTCTACCATGGGATGCTTTTGAACGCACTGGAAATAATTTGGATTGCAAAATGTAGGAGAGGACTGAGCTCCTGTAACACTGCATGGCCTCAGTGGGATCTATCAGTTAGATCTCCTGTGCAGGAAAAGGGGTGAATGAACCTAGGGTGCCTTCATTGTTCATGCCTAGGCCATCATTGCTCTACACCAGGACCTAAGGGCGTTTTGCAGAATGTGTTTGCCTGAACGAGTGAGCTAGTCAACTCCCTCCTGAC
>NW_026755995.1:0-450 GCF_022355385.1 Mustela nigripes
TAGATGTAAAACATTCTCAGCTTACTCAAAGTGCTTAAATCTTCTTTCTGAAGATACAGCAAAATTCATGTTTCTAGTCCTTGTCATATTTCCCCAATTTTACTTTGTTATAGCCAATAACTACAATAAAGTTCTTTTGAAATTGTTAAAGCATGAGTTTTTAAAAGTGAAATCTTTGGATCAAATGTATTTAAATGTTGATGTTTGTAGTTATTGGTGCTATTTCAAAAAGCCAAGAATGGTGCTTTTTCCAACAGTTATTGAGCTGTTGACACTATATTTTCTTAAATATATATATATATATATATATATATATATATATAATTTTTTTAATTTATTTATTTTCAGAAAACCAGTATTTCATTATTTTTTCACCACACACAGTGCTCCATGCAATCTGTGCCTCTATAATACCCACCACCTGGTACCCCAACCTCCCACCCCCCCCAC
>NW_026755995.1:550-1184 GCF_022355385.1 Mustela nigripes
AAACCCCTCAGATTGTTTTTCAGAGTCCATAGTCTCTCATGATTTACCTCCCCTTCCAATTTACCCCAACTCCCTCCTCCTCTCTAATACCCCTTGTCCTCCATGATATTTGTTATGCTCCACAAATAAGTGAAACCAGATGATAATTGAATCTCTCTGCTTGACTTATTTCACTCAGCATAATCTCTTCCATTCCCATCCATGTTGTTACAAAAGTTGGGAATTCATCCTTTCAGATGGAGGCATAATACTCCATAGTGTATATGGACCACATCTTCCTTAACCATTCGTCCATTGAAGGGCCTCTGGGTTCTTTCCATGGTTTGGCACCGTGGCCATTGCTGCTATAAACATTGGGGTACAGATGGCCCTTCTTTTCACGACATCTGTATCCTTGGGGTAAATACCCAGCAGTGCAATTGCAGGGTCATAGGGAAGCTCTATTTTTAATTTCTTGAGGAATCTCCACACTGTTCTCCAAAGAGGCTGCACCAACTTGTATTCCCACCAACAGTGTAAGAGGTTTCCCCTTTCTTCACATCCTCTCCAACACATGTTGTTTCCTGTTTTGTTAATTTTGGCCATTCTAACTGGTGTAAGGTGATATCTCAATGTGGTTTTAATTTGAAACTCC
>NW_026755996.1:0-1184 GCF_022355385.1 Mustela nigripes
CATTCCACTAAATGAATAGCTAAATGAGGCTAGAATTTCTCTGCACTGGTAAATTAAATTTTAATTCAAATTTGCAGAGTGCATTTTTCAGGTACATGGCCTAACTAATATGCATAACTGCTTTGGTCAAGTATCTAAATCTATTCCAGAGTTGCCTGTGGCCCAAATTTTGGATTTTCAACGTTAGAGACTTAAAAATATTCATCTGGACAGCTTAGGGTACCTTAGAAAGTTTCAGGAAGTCTTCTATTTAGCATGAAATAAAAGCCACAAGATGCAATCTGAGAAAAGACGGGAATTGTCAGTATGCATCCAGAACTGGTTTTTCAAAAAACAAACAAACAAACAAACCACAACAACAAAAAACTGACGTCTCAGAATTGATCAGGATGCAGAGCTAATTCAAAGGGAGTGATTAATAATTGTTTGTGGGGGGCACCTGGATGGCTCAGTTAGTTACTTGAAATCAAGCATCCAACTCTTGATTTAGGCTCAGGTCATGATCTTGGGGTTATAAAACAGAGCCATGTCTAGCTCTGCACTCAGCAGGGAGTCCGCTTGAGATTCTCTCTGTCTTTCTTTCTCTCTCTTTCCCTCTGCCCCTCTTCCCCTCCCCCTCTCTCTTCTTCTCTCTCAAATAAATAAATAAATCTAAAAAAAAAGGGTGAGGCATCAGTGACTCAGTTGGTTAGGCCTCTGTCTTTGGCTCAGGTCATGATCTTGATGTCCCAGGACCCAGCCCCTCATCAGGCTCCCTGCTCAGCAGGAAGTCTACTTCTTCCTCTCCCTCTGCCTGCCTCCCTCATACTCCCTTCCTCTCTCTCAAATAAACACACAAAATCTTGAAAATAAATAAATTAAATAAAAAGAATTGTTGTTGTTTCTAGCTAAATTACGCTAGACCCCAATAGAAACCAATAACATCACTCTGGGTTGTCAAACAGACCTATGCTTGGCCTATATAAACAATATATCATTTTGCAAATAGATTTTTATAAGTGGCCAAAGAGGTTTTAAGACACTCTTATCGTAGACTGTGAATCTACCAAATTTCAGCCACAGCTAAGCAAGTAGGAGTTTTCAACATATGTGTGTGATATGAATATATGAGGGGGAGTGAAGGGAGGGAGGGAGAAAAAGTAGAACAACAAATAGCACATAGGGCTATTCCACAGTCCTGGGAA
>NW_026755997.1:0-1184 GCF_022355385.1 Mustela nigripes
ATACTAGACTTGTGACTAGAACAGGGTCACTCACTTAATTTTGGGAGTATTTTGGTCTCTTAGAAGAAACTACCTCCAAAGATTTTAAAGGATGAAAAACATATAAGGGTAGGCACAATGACGGGATGGAATAAACCTATAAAAATGAGTTTAAAAATTTAATTTCTAAAAAATAAGTTGATAGAGCAAGTTGGTTGGGACAATAAAGAAAAATAAACTGGAGAGAATTTGCTCAGGATGGACACTGGAACAATCTTGGAGCTAGATTTAGGGTATATTTTGGTCTATTAGGAGTAGTTATACCCCAAATTATTTAGAAGAAAAAACCCTATGTGTAATAAAATATATAGTTAGATACAATGGAGGATAAAATATGACTATAATAATGAAGGTTCAAAATAGATTATTATTTTTGTAAGGTATTTTAAAGGTAAACTCGTTAAAAAATCATTGTAAGTCGAATGGGTAAAAGTTAAAAACAAGTAGCAGAAGAAAAAAAAATATATAACTGCAAGACTAAAGAATCATTGGGAGAAAGCCATGAATTCCTTGTTTTGCTTTGTCCTCCTCTGGAATTCCACTGTTCTCTTTAGTAAGTGAAGTTGATCTTGACTGGGTTTCTTGTTGGTCTTCTGGGGAAGGGGCCTTTTGTATTGATTCTCAGGTGTCTTTGCCCGAGATGGATTTATCCTGCCCTTACCTAGGGTAGGGCTAAGTAATTCGCGAGCTTTTGATCCCTGAAGGCTTTCCGTAGAGGTCTGGATGATGAAATGATAATGGCGGTCTCACAATCCGGCCCAGAGGAGTGGAGAGCTCAGGGCCCCGCTCCTCAGTGCACCTTCAGAGAAAAGTGCTTAATCACTCCCATCTTCCCGGCCTCTGGCCATGCTTGGAGAAAAGCGCTCTGTCATTCGCAATTGGAGAAAAGTCTTTGGTCATTCTCATCTCCCTGGCCTCTGGCCGTGCTTGGAGAAAAGAGCTCAATTACTCCTGTCTCCCTGTCCCTTGGCCGTGCTCCAAGCTCACCCTGCCTATGCCTGGTTCAAAGTAACCCTGGGTTGAGAGCTCACTCCTCAGCTTTGTCTCTGTAGCCGGCTTCCCCACTCTAATACCTGTGAGTTCTGTGACACTCAGATACCCCAGGTCCCTCAGGGTCACAGAAGGACCAGGGGTATCTGAGTGTC
>NW_026755998.1:0-1184 GCF_022355385.1 Mustela nigripes
TGTAGTGGTGGCACTGGGGCCCTGAAGGGTTCTCCTAAAGAGAGGCTTTCACACAGATCCATCGTGCAAATTTCCCATGTATAGATGAGATTTGTTCTGATGGGTGAGGCAAGAAAGAGCCATATGCTGTTATTGAAATCCCGGCCTCTGAGGAGAGATGCCTGGAAACCAAAGCAATGGATCCAATACGTGTCTAGGGGCCTGTTCGTTCCTTTTTACCTTTGGGGACATCAGTCTACGGTTCTGAAGCCGGTATGTGCTCAGATGGGCCCAGATTGCCCCTGATTGTCCTGGGAAGCCACAAATGTTGGGATGGCCTCAGGGACTTTGGAGGTTTATCCTATTAGTAGTGTTGTGGCCATTGGAATGGTCAGATACAATTCCCTTGGAGAGGTCAAGCACAGTCGTCAGGTTTGGTTCCAGGGGCCTGAGCCTGTAGGGTGTGTAGGCCAGGGATGTTTGGACAGTTGTCTGAAAACATAAATTTGGCTTATGTTTCGGGTCGTAGTATAGCAGGACTGACCTACAGAACATGAGGAGAACTCTTTGGGATATGAAAAAAGGGCGAGTGTGAGGCTCTAGCTCAAGGTTTTGTCTCTTGATACCGTGTCACTCATGGTCCTGAAATTTCCGGGTGACTTCATGGGAAATGGACGAGTCTTACTCTCTGGGGGTTTGGCCCCATCCAAAGAGTTTGGGGTCACTCTGTGAGATGGAAGATGTCCGTTGTTATTTTGTTGTTGGTTTGTTTTGTTCTGTTTTTCAACCTCAGGTGTCCCACTAAATGAGGGATTCCAGAGTAGAGCCCTGGGGAGTTGTGACTGGACAAGCAGAAATCTTTTTAAAAATTGGGGCCTAGGGACATGTCAAGCCCATTATGACATTTAATGGTCCAGCCACTGAGAGGACGTACTAGAGGACAGGACTCACGCTGAGGGTGACAAGCGTGTTTATGCCCCCGTCGCACTCAAGAATGGGCGGGGCCTCAGGGTGAATGCTGGTTTCTCCTACAATGAACGTTGGACAACATACCAACCACAAGGTTTCTTGCCATGGGTAAGGAAGAGTTCTGATTTCTGCATCACAGTCACACCTGGACATGATTGGAGATAAGGTCTAGGTTCTGAAGCCTGAAAACTGAGGTAGGGAAGAGATGATGACCTAAGGCCATGGCGGGTCTGATT
>NW_026755999.1:0-1184 GCF_022355385.1 Mustela nigripes
ATGATTCACCTCCCCTTCCAATTTACCCCAACCCCCTTCTCTCTAACTCCCCATGTCCTCCATGCTTTTTGTCATGCTCCACAAATAAGTGAAACCATATGATAATTGACTCTCTCTGCTTGACTTATTTCACTCAGCATAATCTCTTCCAGTCCCATCCATGTTGCTACAAAAGTTGGGTATTCGCTTCTGTTTTTAAAAGAACAAGAGTCATGTTATCTTAAAGCAGCAGTACTCAGGATTTTTTTGTGTTTTAGTTCCCAGGTTCCTTCACATTCTGAATGCCTTTTAAGGGCCCTAATGAACTTCTATTTGTGTGGATTCTAACTATCAATTTTTACTATATTGGAAATTGAAGTTGATAATCTTACTCTTTTTTAATTGATTGATTTGAAAATAACACATTTTATGTTTGTAATGTGTTGGTTTTGTCAGGAAATGAATTCTGATTTCACAGGTGCACTGAGAGCAGACATAAGTATGGGAATATAAAAGAGCATAATGAAAGACAAAACTTGGAAAGAGAATCTGTTTGCCTTGGCTTGTGATTCAAAAACCTGTGAGACATGTTAACATCCTAGCAAGTTCTGTTCCATTATGGTGAGCTTGTTTGCCTACAGCATGAATGGTGCCCAGTTTTCTGCCCACTAGGGCATATTACCACACACTTAGAAGCTTCCAGCAACAAACACCGACTTACTGTCTCATAGTCCATAGGCCAGAAGTCGAGTCACAGAATGGCTCATCCAGGCTTCAGCTTCTATTCTCCCAGGCTGAAATCAAGGTGCCGGCAGGACAGCATTCCTTTCTGGAGAACCTGAGGGAGAAGTAGCTTTTAAGGTTATTCTTTTAAAGAATGTATTTATTTATTTTTGAGAGAGAGAGGGAGTAAGAACACGTGTGTGCACACATGCATGAGTTGGGTGAGGGGGCTCTGGGAGAAGCAGGCTCCCCTCTGAGAAGGGAGCCCAATGCAGGATTTGATCCCAGGACCCCAGGATCATGACCAGAGCCAAAGTCAGACCCATTTAAGCTTATTATTAATTCAAATATTGGCCAAAATCATTCCTTGTGGTTGTAAAACTGAGTTCTCTGAAAGTTCTCTTCCTCTCTGGAAATCAACTGGATATTGTTCTCAGCACCTGAAGTTCTTCAGACAGAAGGAAAATCATATGAGTCAGAAA
>NW_026756000.1:0-1184 GCF_022355385.1 Mustela nigripes
AGGGCGCTTCAGCGTCCTGTTGCAACGGCCCTGGGATAATGAAGGAGAGCTCACCCCGGGGCCCCGGGGAGATCTGAACGTGATAGCTTGAGGAGCAGGAGTCGTGTCCATGTCAGTGACATCAGCGTTGGAAGTATGGCCAGATGTCCAGTTGGCTGATGCCTTTGTGGCTGATGCCGCCACAAAAATACCAGGACTCTTTGGGGAAGGGACCGGAAGAGGGGTGGGTGGGAAAAGAGGGGGGGGATCGACACACATAGGAGTTGGGGATTCTCCTTTGCAGGAGGGCAGCTGTGATGAGACGGTTGAGGGGTTACAAGGAGGAGCCGGGGGGTCGGAAGTAGGTGTTGTAGCGATGATTGGTGGAAGAGGGTGTTCCTTCTGAAGTGGAATTTCCCCAGGGGGAGGAGAGCCAGTAGGAACAGCCAGAGTGGGAGAGTTTGGAGCTCCAGATGCTGTTCCCTGATCAGTAGTCTCTGTTGGGGAGGGTGGAGGGACAGATGGGATTGGGGGCCTGGCAGATTGGTCAGCCAAGTCGGTGGTAGGACCAGGGACCTGTGATGTGTGAATGGCCGGGGGCAGGGAGTCTGTAGTCTTGGAGGCAAGTAGGGGGGAGGAAGGGGCAGGTTGAGTGGCCCCGTCGTCTGCCAGGATCTCTGCTCCGCCCTCCAAGGTCTTCTTCCCCTGCCCCTCGGTATTGTCCAGAATGCCCAGGTTTCGGCCCAAAGCTATGCAAGGAAGCTTGGGAGGTGGGGGCAACTCTCCTCTGCCCCACTGGAATGGCATTGCTGATGGCAGAGGCACAGAAAGTGGCATGGGTATTTTCCTTTTGGGGGGCCTACTGGTGGCAGATACTGGTGGCAAGGGGTGCTCGGATGGCTTGCCTCGAGGCTTATGCGCCTCTGTGACCTTCCTCAAGAGGTCTGGTGTGCTCTGGCTAGGCCGATGGTTTTCAGCCCCCACTTTCTGTGTTGATGTCTCCTGCAGCAAGGGGCAGCCTGGGGTTGGGTCGGAGAGCACTGCTACCTCTGGAGCAGGCTTCCGAAGAGGAGCAACGTCACCAGCTGGGCCCTCTGAAGTGACAGCAGGTCTTTCTGCTGGGGGCGAGGGGGAGCTCACCCGAGGTGTCTGAGTGTTTGCCCCCAAGCTGTCTCCTGAGGGACTGGGAGATGGGTCCCCAGGTG
>NW_026756001.1:0-1184 GCF_022355385.1 Mustela nigripes
GCCTGGTGCCTGGGAGCACGTGTGGAGCCCAGAGGGAAGGCATTTTTTCGTCACTGACCAATTTACCCATGCACCTGTCTTCCACTTGTTGATTCTGGTGTCGTCCTTAAAAACAGATGCCAAAGCTAAGGTCAAGAATATTTCTTCTTAGGCGTTCTTCTCTGAGGTTTATAGCTTTAGCTCTTAAATTAAGATTGTGACCCATATGGGGTTCATTTTGTGACTCCACTGAGGGCAGGGTCCATGGACCTTCCTTCAGTCATTTATAATTTTATGCATTTGTATGTGTAAGAAGGGACTGGTCAATAGATCTGCAAGAATTTGTAGAATAATTTTTATTCTATCCTTGAAAAAAATTCACTGATATTGTGAAAAGGAGGTTAACTTGTATCTTGAGTGGAGGTAGTGTCCTTGTTAAGAGCACACTCTCCCCTCTGGTGGCCACAGGAGACATTGCAGGAGTTCCCTGATGTGTCTGCAAAGCAATCCACAGTCAATGTTGGGCATCTTCAAGGATTCACAGAGAGATCCTAACAGTTCCGTAAAATTTAATGTTTTGGAGGGTGTCTTCTAGGAAATCTGTGAAAAAAGGGCACTATTTCGAGAAATATTTTCTTAGAAGACTAGTCAGGCCTGAGTTCCAGGATAGAAAGTAGGGAGAATGGTGGATGCTTCCCAAGAGGCACAGGGTGTACAGTGGGTTAGTATAGAAGATAACTGGTCTACACCAAAGCTCTGTATATCCAGTTGAAAGAAAACAAGCCATATTTATGGATTCCTGTGCTTATATTAACCATAAAACATTTCAGAAAAATTGAAAACTATCACTCAGCATATCTGTATCCTCTTTTCCCAGTTAGATGACATCAACTTATATTCCCAGCTTATTTTTTACTTATTAGGAGAAGATGATGTCATATATTGAACCCTTAATGACTTTACAAAAATCCTTGCAGAACTAACAGATGGATTAAGTCCTAAACTTATTGACACAGATTTAATATACAAAAATGAGTTTCATCTCTATACACGAATAATGTGCTGTCAAGAACAGAAATTAAGAAAATACTTTTTAATTGATAATCACTCAAAACGAATAAGATACATAGGAATTACTTTCACCCAGAGGTGAAAGATCTGCATACTGAAAACTTAAATCATTAATGAAAGAATTTGAAAAAGCC
>NW_026756002.1:0-1184 GCF_022355385.1 Mustela nigripes
TGATTTCCTCAGAAACAGATGTTCAGATGATATTTTGTAAGCAATAAATCAACAGATAAAAGGGTATTCCCTGAAATGGTCTACCTGCAGGGAAACTGAGTAACTCTTGAACCAAATCCAGAATGCTGACAATGACATAAGTTTTACTTCGTAGTTCAACTAGAGGAAAGAGAAAAGTCCAGGAGATTTTGAGTTAATGAGAAGTTTTACCTCTACTCCTGACGTGGATGTGACATTGTGCCCACTGTATCTGCTGCTTTCTCTGAACATAAATGTCCTGTGACAAGCTGCATCACTGACCCAGATGCTGGTGTTCAAAAATTCAGGTTTTCTGGAGCCAGAGCAGAGAAATGCTGTCAGGTGGGCACAAAGAGGCATCTGCAATCTATGGCCTGCACATCTGTTTCAGTTCCTGGGAGAAGGGGAAACACACACTTGTTTCTTTTTTTTTAAGATTTCATTTATTTATTTGACAGAGAGATTACAAGCAGTCCGGGAGGCAGACAAAGAGAGAAGAGGAGGCAGGCTCCCTGCTAATCAGAGAGCCCAATTTGAGGCTCGATCCCAGGACCGTGGGATCACAAACTCAGTGGAAGGCAGAGGCTTAACCCACTGAGCCACCCAGGTGCCCCACACACACTTTTTTCCTTAAGTAGTAATTATCTTCATCAAAAGTAGACTGATGACTCTGTCTTTGTTGGAAAAGTGAGATTATTCTTCCAAATGAACACCTCAACTCACCTGTTCCTTGTGCAACTCGAGTGGGGTCTGGTTTACTCCCGCTTCCAGGCCCCCAACTGGAGGACTCTCCTGCAGGATCCTGCAGCCTATGACCACCAACCCCAGGGCACGAGGCAGTGTTGAAGGTTTGTTGCCACCAAGGTTTGTTGCTACTCTAAGGTTTGTTGCCACCACACCTGTGCCTGGGAGAACAGGGACTTGGAGGACTCTCCTGCACAATCCTGACAGCCTATCACCACCATCCATGAGGGACACAGGGCACAATGATAAAATGGGTGGATGCCTCTGGGGCTGTTACCACCACAACTGTGCCTGGGGCCAGAGAAAGGAACTTGGAGGACCCACCTGCATGATCCTGACAAGGCATTACCATCATCTCCTAGGGACACAGGGGAAAATGCTGAAGTTGGGGGGTGGCTCTGAGGTCGGTGCTGCCACACTTG
>NW_026756003.1:0-1184 GCF_022355385.1 Mustela nigripes
TTGTAAACCAAGCTTCTGAGGAGAGATGCCTTGAAACCAAAGCAATGGATCCGTTAGGTTCCTAGGAGCCTGTTCGTTCCTTTTTACCTCTGGGGACATCAGTCTATTGGACTGAATGCCGGTAGGTGCTCAGATGGGCTCAGATTGCCCCTGTTTGTCCGGGGAAGCCACAAATATTGGGATGGCCTCAGGGACTTTGGAGGTTTATCCTATTAATAGGGTTGTGGTATTGGAATGGGCACACACAATTCCCTTGGTGAGGGCAAGCACAGTCGACAGGTTTGGCTCCAGGGGCCTGAGACTGTAGGGTGTGTAGGCCTGGGCTGTATGGACAGTTGTCTGAAAACACAAACACGGATTATGTTTCGGGTCATAGGTATGGCAGGACTGATCTACAGACCATGAGGAGAACACTTCGGGATATGAAAAATGGGCGAGTGTGAGGCTCTTGCTCAAGTTTTTATCTCTGGATATCGTTCCATTCATGGTCGTGAAATATCCGGGTGACTTCATGGGAAAAGGACGAGTCGTACTCTTTGGGGTTTTGGCCCCGTCCAAAGAGTATAGGGTCATTCTGTGGGATGGAAGAAGTCCGTTTTTTTTGTTGTTGTTGTTGTTGTTTTGTTTTGTTTTTCAAACTCCACCAAATTTGGGATTCCAGAGTAGAACCCTGGGGAGGGGCGATTGGACAACCAGATCTGATTTAAATTTGGGGCCTAGGGACATGTCAGGCCATTATGGCATCTAATGGTCTAGCCACTGAGAGGATGTACTAGAGGACAGGACTCACGCTGAGGGTCACAATGCGTGTTTATGCCCTCGTCGCACTCAAGAATGGGCGGGGACTCAGGGTGAATGCTGGTTTCCTCTACACTGAACGTTGGACAACATGCCAACCATAAGGTTTCTTGCCATGGGTAAGGAAGAGTTCTGATTTCTGCATCACACTCACCCCTGGGCAGTGATTGGAGATAAGGTCTAGGTTCTGAAGCCTGAAAACTGAGGTAGGGAAGAGATGATGACCTAAGGCGACGGCGGGTCTTATGGGCTCAGGGTGCGGTCAGCTGTCTGGGTGTTGTTCAGGAGTTCCCGGCTCAGGGTGTGTCAGAATGTGCATTACTGCCCAGGTTAGACTACATAATTTGGGTACAGTCGAGTGCCGTGTAGGTTTATTCTCATTTAAT
>NW_026756004.1:0-1184 GCF_022355385.1 Mustela nigripes
CCTTGGAGGCCACAAATATTGGGATGTCCTCAGGGACTTTGGAGGTTTATCGCTTAGTAGGGTTGTGGCCATTGGAATGGGCACATACAATTCCCATGGAGAGGGCAAGCACAGTCGTCAGGTTTGTCTCCAGGGCCCTGAGCCTGTAGCGTGTGTAAGCCAGGGGTGTTGGAAAGTTGTCTGAAAAGACAAACTCGTCTTATATTTCGGGTCATAGGTATGGCAGGACTGATCTACAGACCATGAGGAGAACTCTTGGGGATATGAAAAAAGGGCGAGTGTGAGGCTCTTGCTCAAGTTTTTTCCCTGGATATCGTGTCACTCATGGTCGTGAAATTTCGGGTGACTTCATGGGAAATGAACGAGTCTTACTCTCTGGGGGTTTGGCCCCATCCAAATAGTTATGGGTCATTCTGTGGGATGGAAGAAGTCCATTGTTCTGTTGTTGTTGATTTGTTTTCTTTTGTTTTTCAACCTCACGTGTTCCACCAAATGAAGGATTCCAGAGTAGAGCCCTGGGAGGGGCGACTTGTCAACCAGAAATCTGGTTAAAAATTGGGGCCTAGGGACATGTCAAGCCCATTATGACATCTAATGGTCCAGCCACTGAGAGGACGTCCTAGAGGACAGGAATCACGCTGAGGGTCACAATGCGTGTTTATACCCTCGTCGCACTCAAGAATGGGCGGGGCCTCAGGATGAATGCTGGTTTCTCCTACACTGAACGTTGGACAACATGCCAACCGCAAGGTTTCTTGTCATGGGTAAGGAAGAGTTCTGATTTCTGCATCACAGTCACCTCTGGGCAGTGATTGGAGATAAGGTCTAGGTTCTGAAGCCTGAAAAATGAGGTAGGGAAGAGATGATGACCTAAGGCCATGGTGGGTCTGATGTGCTCAGTGTGCGGTCAGCTGTCTGGGTGATGGTCACGAGCTCAGGGCTCAGGTTGTCAGACAGTGCTTAGTGCCCAGGTTAGACTATATATTTTGTGTGCATTCGAGTGCCGTGTAGGTTCTTATATGAAGAACTCTTCAGGATATGAAAAATGAGTGAGTCTGAGGTCGTGCTCAGTCTTTTGTCTCTGGATTTTGTATCAGCGATGGCCGTGGAATGTTGGGGAGGCCTCATGGGCCATGGATGAATCTTGCTCTCTGTGGATTTGGCCCGATCCCAATTGTTTTTCG
>NW_026756005.1:0-1184 GCF_022355385.1 Mustela nigripes
AAAACAACAGAATACTCATTCTTCTCAAGTGCACATGGAACCTTCTCAGGAATAGACCACATACTGGGTCACAAATCAGGATTCAACTGAGACCAAAAGACTGAGATTATTCCCTGCACATTCTCAGATCACAATGCTTTGAAAGTGTAGCTCAATCACAAGGAAAAGTTCCAAAGGAACTCAAACACCTGGAAGCTAAAGGCCACCTTGCTTAAGAATGCTTGGATCAACCAGGAGATCAAAGAAGAACTGAAACAATTCATGGAAATCAATGAGAATGAAGACACTTCAGTTCAAAACCTATGGGATACAGCAAAGGCGGTCCTAAGGGGGAAATACATAGCCATGCAAGCCTCCCTCAAAAAAAATTGAAAAATCCAGAACACAGAAACTGTCTCTATACCTTAAAGAACTGGAGAATCAACAACAAATCAAGCCAACTCCACACATAAGAGGGTAAATCATCAAGATTAGAGCTGAGATCAATGAGGTAGAAACCAGAGATACAGTAGAACGTATCAATGAAACTAGAAGATGGTTTTTTGAAAGAATCAATAAGATCGATAAACCATTGGCCACAGTAATCCAAAAGAAAAGAGAGAAAGCCCAAATTCATAAAATTATGAATGAAAAGGGAGAGATCATGATGAACACCAAGGAAGTAGAAACAATCATCAGAAGTTATTATCAACAGTTATATGCCAATAAGCTTAGCAACCTAGATGAAATGGATGCATTCCTGGAAAACTATAAACTCCCAAAATTGAATCAGGAAGAAATTGACAACCTGAATAGACTGATATCTGGTAACGAGTTGAAGCAGTGATCAAAAACCTCCCAAAAAACAAGAGCCCAGGACCTGATGGATTCCCTGGGGAATTCTACCAAACCTTCAAAGAAGAAATAACACCTATTCTCCTGAAGCTGTTTCAAAAAATTGAAACAGAAGGAAAACTTCCAGACTCTTTATATGAAGCCCCCAAACCAGGCAAAGACCCTACTAAAAAGGAGAATTTCAGACCAATATCACTGATGAATATGGATGCTAAGATTCTCAACAAGATCCTAGCCAACAGGATCTAACAGCACATTAAAAAGATTATCCACCTTTAGGGTAAACCTGGTGATTCACAGACCTGTACCCCTGGGGATAAAAATATATGTTTATAAAAAATAAAAAATTA
>NW_026756006.1:0-1183 GCF_022355385.1 Mustela nigripes
TGGAATTCCTCTTTTGGTGGGACACCTGAGGTAACAAACCTGAAAGGAGTCCTCCCATCCCACAGACTGACAAAAAGCAATTGGGATAGGACCAAATCCACAGAGAGCAAGATTCGTCCATGGCCCTTGAGACCTCCCCAACATTCGACGGCCATCGCTGATACCAAAGCCAGAGACAAAATCCTGAGCATGCGCCTCAGACTCGCTCATTCTTCATATCCTGAAGAGTTCTTCAGATAAGAACATACATGGCACTCGAATGCACCCAAAATATGTAGTCTAACCTGGGCACTAATGCACTGTCTGACAACCTGAGCCCGGACCTCGTGACCAACACCCAGACAGCTGACCGCACACTGAGCACATCAGACCCGCCATGGCCTTAGGTCATCATCTCTTCCCTACCATAGTTTTCAGGCTTCAGAACCTAGACCTTATTTCCAATCACTGCCCAGGGGTGAGTGTGATGCAGAAATCAGAACTCTTCCTTACCCATGGCAAGAAACCTTGTGGTTGGCATGTTGTCCAATGTTCAGTATAGGAGAAACCAGCATTCACCCTGAGGCCCCGCCCATTCTTGAGTGCGACGAGGGCATAAACACGCATTGTGACCCTCAGTGTGAGTCCTGTCCCCTAGTACGTCCTCTTAGTGGCTAGACCATTAGATGCCATAATGGCTTGACATGACCCTAGGTCTCAAATATAACCAGATTTCTGGTTATCCAATCGCCCCTCCCCAGGGCTCTACACTGGAATAACTCATATGGTGGGGTTTGAAAAACAATACAAAACAACAACAACAACAACAACAGAACAACTGACTTCTTCCATCCCACAGAATGACCCCAAACTCTTTGGACGGGGCCAAACCCCAAGAGAGGATGACTCGTCCATTTCCCATGAAGTCACCCGGATATTTCATGACCATGAATGGCACGATATCCAGTGATAAAAACTTGAGCAAGAGGCTCACACTCGCCCTTTTTTCATACCACGAAGAGTCTCCTCTCCTCATCGTCTGTAGATCAGTCCTGCCATACCTATGACCTGAAACATAAGCCGAGTTTCTGTTTTCAGACAACTATCCAAACAGCCCGGGCCTACACACCCTACAGGCTCAGGCCCCTGGAGCCAACCTGAGGACTGTACTTGCCCTCTCCAAGGGAATTCTGTGGGATGGAAG
>NW_026756007.1:0-1183 GCF_022355385.1 Mustela nigripes
TGTATTTGGAAAGAACCCAAATACATGGAGACTAAACAGCATCCTTCTAAAGAATGAATGGGTCAACCGGGAAATTAAAGAAGAATTGAAAAAAATCATGGAAACAAACGATAATGAAAATACAACGGTTCAAAATCTGTGGGACACAACAAAGGCAGTCCTGAGAGGAAAATATATAGCGGTACAAGCCTTCCTCAAGAAACAAGAAAGGTCTCAGGTACACAACCTAACCCTACACCTAAAGGAGCTGGAGAAAGAACAAGAAAGAAACCCTAAGCGCAGCAGGAGAAGAGAAATCATAAAGATCAGAGCAGAAATCAATGAAATAGAAACCAAGAAGAAAGTACAGCAAATCAACGAAACTAGGAGCTGGTTCTTTGAAAGAATTAATAAAATTGATAAACCCTTGGCCAGACTTATCACAAAGAAAAGAGAAAGGACCCAAATAAATAAAATCATGAATTAAAGAGGAGAGATCACAACTAACACCAAAGAAATACAAACTATTATAAAAACATACTATGAGCAACTCTACACCAACAAATTAGACAATCTGGCAGAAATGGATGCATTCCTAGAAACATATAAACTACCACAACTGAACCAGGAAGAAGTAGAAAGCCTGAACAGACCCATAACCAGTAAGGAGATTGAAGCAGTCAGTAAAATCTCCAAACAAACAAAAGCCCAGGGCCAGACGGCTTCCCGGGGGAATTCTACCAAACATTTAAAGAAGAACTAATTCCTATTCTCCTGAAACTGTTCCAAAAAATAGAAATGGAAGGAAAACTTCTAAACTCATTTTATGAGGCCAGCATCACCTTGATCCCAATACCAGATAAGGGTCCCATCAAAAAAGAGAGCTATAGACCAATATCCTTGATGAACACAGATGTGAAAATTCTCACCAAAATACTAGCCAATAGGATTCAAAGGTACATTAAAAGGATTATTCACCACAACCAAGTGGGATTTATTCCAGGGCTGCAAGGTTGGTTCAACATCTGCAAATCAGTCAATGTGATACAACACATCAATAAAAGAAAGAACAAGAAACATATGATACTCTCAATAGATGCTGAAAAAGAATTTGACAAAGTACAGCATCCCTTCCTGATCAAAACTCTTCAAAGTGTAGGGATAGAGGGCACACACCTCAATATCATCAAAGCCATCTATGAAA
>NW_026756008.1:0-1183 GCF_022355385.1 Mustela nigripes
ATATATATATATATATATAGATTCTCGACCATCATTTTACTTGGTTGCTTTAATAAAATATGCCTGATTACACACTCTTTGCAGAAAACCATAGCATCTGATTTATATATATATATATATAAAATTCATTTGTTGATGGACATCTAGGTTCTTTCCATATTTGGCTATTGTGGATATTGCTGCTATAAACATTTGGTGCACGTGCCCCTTTGGATCATATAGTAGTCTACTTTACCTCTATCAGAACCCCAGGAAGCTTTATTTATTTATTTACTCACATAAACAGATGATCCAACACAACGTTTTTTGATGTTCAAATGTATTATAATGTCTTACCTCTTAACACTATGCTTACTGCTCTCTTTCACTGTCTGACAAAATCCTCATCATCACTATGCCATTTAATTAGAAATAACATTTGAACTCAGAGTTCTCTCCATATTAGGGAATGAAGACTCCACCCTTCTGTTTGTGCAGGTAAAATAAATGTTGATATTGTCTGTCCTGCACATACTCCATCCTGTTCACCAGAATATTTACCATCCAAATATATACAAAATAAAAACCATACCTCACCACTTCTATTACCACCCAGCATGCTAAAATCACCATCATATGTTCCTGAATTATTGACTTGATTGATAACCCCACTTCCACAAATAGTGCACTCCTTTCTCCCTGCAAATTTATTTTGGTACAGCAACTTAACCTAAAAATCAAGTCAGATGATTTTATTCTGCTGTCGAAAGTCTTTTGGTATCTTCCCCTTCCATATTAAATAAAAACTGAAGGCGTTTCAATGTACTAGAAGGTCATGCATCAATACGTTCTTCCTCTCTCCACCACTATGAACTCCTCATTGGCCTCCTTGCTTTTCCTCAAGAGTAACAGACCAGCTGTTCACACCAAGTCTATATACTTACTTGCTCTGCCTAGTGCAATCTTTTCCTTTAATATGTGTATAACACCCTTCTTCACTTCCTGGGTCTTTGTGCAAATAACATCTCATAAATGAGATATAACCACCCAACACAAAATAAAATTAACTTTCCTCCCAGAATTCTCCAATGGCCTTTACCTTTCTTGTATTTCTTTGTAACACTTATCACCATCAACCATCAATCATTATTCTATTACTGGTTTATTTTCTTATTGAAGACAGAGAGAGAGAGAATTGGGAGGG
>NW_026756009.1:0-1183 GCF_022355385.1 Mustela nigripes
AAAGATTAAATAACTGGCTTAAGGCTAGACCACTAGCAAGTGATTAAACAAGGATTAGAATGTATTAGAATGATCCCAAAGTTTGTTGCATTAGTTTGGGTTTCCTCAAAAGCAGACCATGAGATAAGGGACTTGGGTGCAGGTAGTTTATTTGGGAGTTGATCCCAGGAAGCACACATGAGGTTATGGGGAGAGTTGGACAAGGTTATAGGAGTCAGTACTGGGTATATTGATGAGCAGATATCCACTGTGGGGAGTTGGGGATCCATCTTTCTGGGGCTCCTCTGAGGGTTGGTGCCGTAGAATTATCTCATCTAGTTATGGGGAACCTAGGGTTGTTCATCCTCTGACTCCTATTCCTCATTGGTTGGCTTTCAGGCTGCTCTGCATGAGTACTGACCAAGCTCCCCCCAGCCAGAGAAGAAGAGATATGTTGGTCCCTGAGAATATCCACCAGCCAAAGGGAGCATGGATGTGGGCAAACATATGGGGATTGGCATCAATGCCCATCCAGCTCAAGCTGTCGCCCTCTCTGCCAAAGCAGGAGAAATCTCCACACTGGCTTCTCCCTCTCATGAGCTGGGAGAAGCAACTGCATTTTAATCTCTCCACTGTGGGGTTGATTGATAACTGATAAGACTTTTCCTATAGACATTGGTACATAACATTGCACTTCCCAAAACTGATTTGCTATGTGAAGGGTTTTTTGGCTCACATTTATTCTTTCTTGTTTTTTTTTTTTTTTTAAATTACTTTGTGTGTGAAAACAAGGCTTATCACATACTTTTGATAAAGTGGGGGAAAACGTCAATTTTTTCACTACTTTCTTATGAAATATATCGTATAAAACTCATCTCTAATTTTTTAAAAAGATTTTATTTATTTATTTGACAGAGATCACAAGTAAGCAGAGAGGCAGGCAGAGAGAGAGAGGAGGAAGCAGACTCCTTGCTGAGCAGAGAGCCTGATGTGGGGCTCAATTCCAGGACCCCAGGATCATGATCTGAGCTGAAGGCAGAGACTTTAACCCACTGAGCCACCCAGGCACCCCCTCATCTCTAATTTTGAACCGGTTTCTGTATATATAAAGATATATTTTTCACTCTAAGAAAAGCTTCAGTGGGCTCATGGATATAAAACTGGCCCATAGATAAAAATGTTACCAGAAATCAGATCAGAAATA
>NW_026756010.1:0-1183 GCF_022355385.1 Mustela nigripes
TGGAATGAAGCGGTGGCACTGGGGCCCTGAAGGATTCTCCTAAAGAGAGGCTTTCACACAGCTCCATCGTGCAAGTTTCCCATGTGTGATGAGATTTGTTTTGATTTTGAGTCCAGAAACAGCCATATGCTGTTATTGAAATCCAGGCCTTTGAGGAGAGATGCCTGGAAGCCAAACTAATGGATCCGATAGGTTGCTAGGGCCTCTTCGTTCCTTTTTACCTCTAGGGACATCAGTCTATGGTCTGAGAGCAGGTAGGTGCTCAGATGGGCCCAGATTGCCCCTGTTTGTCCTGGGAAGCCACAAATATGTGATGGCCTCAGGGACTTTGATGGTTATACTCTTAGTAGGGTTGTGGCCATTGGAATGGGCATATACGATTCCCTTGGAGAGGGCAAGCACAGTCGTCAGGTTTGGCTCCAGGGCCCTGAGCCTGTAGGGTGTGTAGGCCAGGGCTCTTTGGACAGTTGTCTGAAAACACAAACTCGGCTTATGTTTCGGGTCATATGTATGGCAGGACTGATCTATATACCATGAGGAGAATTCATCGGGATATGAAAAAAGGGCGAGTGTGAGGCTATTGCTCAAGTTTTTGTCTCTGGATATCGTGACACTCATGGTCGTGAAATTTCCTGGTGACTTCTTTGGAAATCACGAGTCTTACTCTCTGGGGGTTTGTCCCCGTCCAAAGAGTTTGGGGTCATTCTGTGGGATGGAAGAAGTCCGTTGTTCTATTGTTGTTGATTAGTTTTTTTTCTTTTTCAACCTCATGTGTCCCACCAAATGAGGTATTCCAGAGTAGAGCCCTGGGGAGGGGCGCCTGGAACCAGAAATCTGGTTAAAAATTGGGGCCTAGGGACATGTCAAGCCCATTATGACATCTAATGGTCCAGCCACTGAGAGGAAGTACTAGAGGACAGGACTCACGCTGAGGGTCACAATGCGTGTTTATGCCGTAGTCGCACTCAAGAATGGGCGGGGCCTCAGGCTGAATGCTGGTTTCTCCTACACTGAACGTTGGACAACATTCCAACCACAAGGTTTCTTGCCATGGGTAAGGAAGAGTACTGATTTCTGCATCACAGTCACCCCTGTGCAGTGATTGGAGAATAGGTCTAGGTTCTGAAGCCTGAAAACTGAGTTAGGGAAGAGATGATGACCTAAGGCCTTGTCGGGTCTCATG
>NW_026756011.1:0-1183 GCF_022355385.1 Mustela nigripes
GTGGGGTCCTTCCCGTGTCCACACCCACTCCAGGCTTGTGCCGAGTCTGGAAATTCAGGAGCCAGAGTGAGGACTCTGTAGACGGTTTTGGGGAGAGTAGGTATTTTCCCAGTGTGGGTTCTTCCCTGAGCACAGTGCCTCCCCATCTCCGTGTGTCCCCCTCCCTGTCTGTCGTCAATGTTGCAGGGCTGTCAGAGGACAGGTCTTTCACCTTCTTGGTTCAGGGGCCTCCCGGGTATCTTGCTGTCTTGGATGCAGGTGTAAATGAGATCTTCTTCGTAGTCTCTTTCTAATGGTTCCTTCTGAGCACGTAGGAGTGCCACTAATTTGTGCATATTGATTTTGTTCCTTGCAAGTTCTTGAATTTATTAGTTCGATTTGCCTTAAACTCCATCTGCCAGTCATTTGACCAGCAGCATGGATTTATTTGGGAAGAGCAGAGAATGGCAGTCTGGGCTGAGCAAGCTACGGTCCCATCACAGGCAAGTGCGAGAAACAAAGGAGAGGAACATTATTTCATGGAGGAGGAAGAAGTTGGGAAGGGTGCTTAAAGGAAAGTCCCCTGGAGAAAGGCAGGGTGATGGAGAATTCTTACCAGCTGAGCTGCAAAGCTCCTAAAAATAGTCAGGAGATGAACCTCCGGCTTCCCCTGTGGGGCCTGGAATTGGTGAGTCTCTCCTGTGGGGGATTGCAATGTGGGGTCTGTAATGGGCACTGAGCACCAGGCGCCCCCTTCCAGCCTCCCCTTCTGGCATCCCCAGTCCACTTTACTGGGGCCTCCCTTCCTGCTTTTACACAATTCTAACCACCTTGTGGTGGAACGTTGTGGAAAACTGAATTTCCAAATCCACTGCTTCTACTGCACCTGAGATACAGGGGCCCATGATTTAATCCTCCCACGAGTCTCTTGCTAACATGTGTCCTCTCCATGTTGGGTGACCTGGATCTGGGAGGGCTTGGCCTCCATCCCAAAGTCTGATGTTCTCCCTGCTTCCATGTTGTCGTGCTAACATGGATGTTTGGAAGAGTAATTTCCTCTGCGGTGATTTCAAAGTGCAGTCAGCTTGTTATAGCAGCCCAAATACATGCTGTCTCCACACTCAGATTCCCAAGCCGTCATTTCTTTTCCACGTTTGCCACTTCACTCGGGATGCTTCAGTGTGTTTGATCCCACACCAGGACA
>NW_026756012.1:0-1183 GCF_022355385.1 Mustela nigripes
GGTGGATCACGAGGCCATGGGGGTTCTCCCACGATGGGAGTTGTGAGAAGCTCCAAACGGCAAAGATTCTACTGCAGGACAGTTGAGACCTTTTGGTTGGCCCCCGGACAACGATTCCGAACAGGGTTCTAAGGATGGATGGCTGGGTAGCCCACCTCGCATTCCAATTGTGTCCAAGCAACAAGACACGTTAGAACTGCTGGATCGGGGGGATTAACCGAGGAGGCTGAGTTTAAATGGACTCTTTCGTGGTTGTGTCCTAATATGATTTTTTGTCTATGGAGACCTTGGAATGAAGCCTGGGGCCCTGAAGAGTTCTCCTAAAGAGAGGCTTTCACACAGCTCCATCGTGCAAGTTTACCATGTGTAGATGAGATTTGTTCAGATGGGTGATTCAAGAAACAGCCACATGCTGTTATTGAAATCAGACCTCTGAGGAGAGATGCCTGGAAACCAAAGCAATGGTTCCGATTAGGGCCTAGGGGCCTGTTCGTTCTTTTTTTACCACTGGGGACTTCGTTTCTTGCCTGGGTAAGCAGGAGTTCTGATTTCTGCATCACAGTCACCCCTGGGCAGTGATTGGAGATAAGGTTTAGGTTCTGAAGCCTGAAAACTGAGGTAGGGCAGAGATCATGACCTAAGGCCATGGTGGGTCTGATGTGCTCAGTGTGCGGTCAGCTGTCTGGGTGTTGCTCAGTAGGTCCCGGCTCAGGTTGTATCAGACAGTGCATTACTGCCCAGTTTAGACTATATAATTTGGGTACATTTGAGAGCCGTGTAGGTTTATTCTCATTTAATGTGCCCGGGCAGCACTTTAGGCAATATATTTTTTCTAGAGGGCAGGCAGAGTCCTGCAATGATGGTCCGGAATTGCCAAACTTGTGGTCTTCGGGGCCAGGAGTGTGAGGATGGAAGTCTGAGAACACAAGCTAGACTTGGGTTTCAGGGCGAGGGCACGGCATTTACCCCCTGAAGATCTGAAGCAATATCTCATGCTTCTGAAGTCAGAGCGAGGAACAGACGTTGGCTCAGCTTGGATTTTCTGTTCATGACGGCCCCTTCATGAAGGGAGCGGATTCTCGAGAGCGTGGAGGTTTTCCCACGTTGCGAGTGGTGGGATGCCCCCTCCAAGGATTCCTTCTGCGGGACAATTGAGACCTGTTGGACAGCTCCAGGACATCCC
>NW_026756013.1:0-1183 GCF_022355385.1 Mustela nigripes
CTGATGGGTGAGTCAAGAAACAGCCATATGCTGTTATTGACTCACCCATCAGAACAAATCTCATCTACACATGGGAAACTTGCACGATGGAGCTGTGTGAAAGCCTCTCTTTAGGAGAACCCTTCAGGGCCCCAGTGCCTCCGCTTCATTCCAAGGTCTCCATAGACATATTATCATATTAGTAAACATCCACGGGAGAGTCCATTTCAACTCAGCCACCTCGGTTGCTCCCCCAGATCCAGCAGATCTAACCTGTCTTGTTGCTTGGAGACAATTGGAATGCGTGGTGGGCTACCCAGCCATCCGTCCTTAGAACCCTGCTCGGAATCGTTGTCCTGGAGCCATCCAACAGGTCACAATTGTCCTGCAGAAGAATCTTTGCAGTTGGGATCTTCTCACAATCCCATAGTGGGAAAACCCCCATGGCCTCGTGATCCACCCCCCCGCCAAGAAGAGGCCATCAGGGACAGAATGTCCAACCTGAGTAATCGTCTGATCCTCGCCCTGACTTCAGATGCACGAGATCTCGTTTCAGGTCTGTAGATTGTGCCTGCCATATCCCCACCCAGAAACCTAGGCTTAGCTGGGTTTCTCAGATATCCGTCCTCAGACTACTGGCCCACAAGCCCTCCAGTTTGGCAATCCAGAACTACAATGCAGCACTCTTCCTGCCCTCCGGAAAAAAACATTGCCTTCTGGGGCTACCCAGAAACCCCAAATGAGGATAAACCTACACGTCATTCGTCTGTACCCCAAATATAAGGCTGACTTGGGCACTAATGCCCTTTCTGACACAGCCTGAGCCTGGACTTCCTGGGCCCTCCCGGACAGCTGGCCGCACACTGAGCACATGGGACCCGCCATTTTCTATAGGTCGTCATGTCTTCTCAACCTCGGTTTTCAGGCTTCAGAACCTAGACCTTATCTCCAATCAGGGCCCAGGTTTGAAAATGATGCAGAAATAAGAACTCTTTCCCCATGGCAAGAAACCTTGTGGTTGGCATGTTGTCCAAGGTTCAGTGTCGTTGAAACCAGTGTGGCCCAAGAGGCCCCGCCCATGCTTGCGAGCCACATTGATCACAAACACACATTGTGACCCTCAGCCTGAGCCCAGTCCTCAGGTAAGGCCTCTCCATCCAGCCACTGAGAGGCCTTACCTGAGGACTGGGCTCAGGCTGAGGGT
>NW_026756014.1:0-1183 GCF_022355385.1 Mustela nigripes
TTCTAGCAGGAGATGGGCACTTCCCCTCTACCCCTGTTGCCAAACAAACCTTACCTATCCTGTAGTGTCAGGTCGGCCTGGCCTTTTATCTGTTGTTCTCTTCTGAGTGGTTAGTTTTTCATAGATACCATGCTTTGCTTCTGCCAGGATTTACCCTGGTCTATCAAAACCCTTTTCTTGTGCCAGTGAAGCCTAAGAAACAGTCCTAATGAGAGAACCAGGAACTCGAACAGATCATATTTATCCTGAATGTTCCGTCCAAAATGAAAAATACATTTCTGAGGAGCCTCAAGATCTTTGAGAAGGGAAGTTTCACCAACTCTGTCATGTAGGTACATCAATTCCGATTCTGTGTCCATTTTCCTATTTTCCCAGCTAATAATTCTCTACCTCAGAAAGCCCACTCTCAACCGTTTCCTCTCTCAATGACAGTGGCTCTTAGAGTCTGCACATGGCTCTTGGGGCCTTCTGGTCCTTGCCTACTGCCCTCTGTACCTTGGGTCTAACAGCTGCGGGGCATCAAGATGAGAACTTCTCTTGTTCTAAGACTTAATATAGTTTGTGGCACATGGGAAGCAATAATCAATTTTTTAGTTGATCCAAGTGTTCGACCTTTCTTAATTATTCTAGTACCACAATTTACTTGTCTAAGATTTGTCCTCCCGCCCATTTTAATATCTCTTACTGTGGAACTCACCTTGCACTTGATGACATATCCTCGTTTAACTGACAGCATTTCTCTCTTAGTCGATCATAAACTGTAGTGCATCTTACCCTTGATGAAAGCTAGGATGCAATTAAATATTCTATTATGGTTACGATTCTGATATTTGAAATCCTCCGGTAGCTCCCTGTGCCCCCACAGTGTAGTACCTCACCTCCTCGGCATAGTATAAAAACCATCTCACCCCCAGTGTTAACCCTGGGGCTAGCCTCCATCCCCAGATGATGCTGCCAGATCAGCTGTCCGTTGTCATGAACTTGCTGTAGTTTCCCGAATGCACTGTGCTGTCCTGGCACTTTGAAACTTGACACACTCATCCTCATTCTTCGCTTTGCCCTTGTCTATCACCTCCCCTGAAAATCTGTTCCTAAGTGGCTTTTCCCAGCTCCAACCTACCCTTGGCAGTCTTTTGTCTCCCTGTGGTAAAGCCTGTCACACTGCACCATGGACATGCCCGTT
>NW_026756015.1:0-70 GCF_022355385.1 Mustela nigripes
CCACAATGCAGCACTCTGCCTGCCCTCCAGAAGAAAAACGTTGCCTTTTGGAGCTACCTGGAAACCCGAA
>NW_026756015.1:170-1183 GCF_022355385.1 Mustela nigripes
CCATCAGGTCCTTAGGTCTTCATCTCTTCCCAACCTCGGATTTCGGGTTTCAGAACCTAGACCTAAACTCCAATCACTGTCCAGGGTTGAACGTGATGCAGAAATCACAACTCTTCCTTCGCCATGGCTGGAAACCTTGTGGTTGGCATATTCTCCAACGTTCAGTGTAGGAGAATCCAGCGTGGCCCATGAGGCCCTTCCCATGCTTGAGGGCCTTGTTGGGCACAAATAGGCATTGTGACCCTCAGCATGAGCCCTGTCCTCAAGGAAGACCTCTCAGTGTCTGAATCAAGAGCCCACATATTAGACTTGCCATGCCCCTAGGCCCCCAAACTTAAAAAGAGCTGGGGTTATCCAGGAGTCCCTACCAAGTACTCTGCTCGGGAATCCCTCTTTTATTGGCACACATGAGGTAAATAAAAAAAACAGAAAGGACACCTCCATCCCACAGAATGTACCCAAACTCTTGGGATTGGGTCAAATCCTCAGAGAAGGAAAGCCGTCCACAACCCATGAGGCCACGCCAGCATTCGACCCACATTGTTGACACAAATCCAGAGACAAAACCTGAGCAAGCACCTCAAACTCACCCTTTTTCATATCCCTAAGTGTTATCACGGTCTGTAGATTGGGCGTGCCATACCTATTTCCCCAATCCTAAGCGGAATTTGTGTTTTCAGACTTCTGTCCCCACAGGCCTGGCCCACAAACCCTCAAGGCTGGGCCCCTAGAGCCAAACTCAGAAATGTGCCTGCCCTCTCCAAGGGATTTCTGCCCATTCCATTGGCCACAACTCTATAGATTAGGAGAAACCCCAAAATCCCGAGGCCATTCCCAATATTATAGGCTGCGCAGGACAAACAAGGGAAATCTGACACAAGCCGAGCAACTACCTCCCCTCAAATCCATAGACACGTATCCCCAGGAAAGAGATTGAACCGGACAGGAACCTAGGCCCTAATCATATCCATTGCCTTTGTTTCCAGGCATCTCTCCTCAGAGGCCTGGTTTCC
>NW_026756016.1:0-1183 GCF_022355385.1 Mustela nigripes
GCCATCGTCTGATCCTCACCCTGACTTCAAATGAAGGAGATCTCGATTCAGGTCTGTAGATTCTGCCTGCCATATCCTCACCCAGAAACCGAGGCCTAGCTTGGTTTCTCAGACCTCCGTCCTCCGACTAATGTCCCACAAGCCCTCCAGTTTGGCAATCCAGAACTACAATGCAGCACTCCGCCTGCCCTCCAGAAGAAAAACATTGCCCTCTGGGGCTACCCAGAAACCCCCAATGAGGATCAACAGGGCACACCATTCGGCTGTACCCCAAATATATAGGCTGAACTGGGCACGAATGCCCTTTCTGACTCAGCCTGATCCTGGAACTCCTGACCCCAACCAGACAGCAGGCCGCACACTGAGCACATCGGACCCGCCATGGCCTTAGGTCGTCATCTCTTCCCTACCTCAGTTTTCAGGCCTCAGAACCTAGACTTTATCTCCAATCACTGCCCAGGGGTGACTGTGATGCAGAAATCAGAACTCTTCCTTACCCATGGCAAGAATCCTTGTGGTTGGCATGTTTTCCAAGGTTCAGTGTAGTTGAAACCAGTGTGGCCCATGAGGCCCCGCCCATTCTTGCGGGCCACATTGATCACCAACACACTTGTGACCCTCAGCCTGAGCCCAGTCCTCAGGTAAGGCCTCTCAGTGGCTGGATGGAGAGACAGCATATTGGGCTTGCCATGCCCCTAGGCCCCAATTTTTAACAGTAGTCGGGTTGTCCCTTCACTCTTCCCCAGGGCTCTGCTTTGGAATACTGAGGTAACAAACCTGAAAGGAGTCCTTCCATCCCATAGATTGACGAAAAACAATTGGGATCGGACCAAGTCCACAGAGAGCAAGATTCGTCCATGGCCCATGAGGCCTCCCCAACATTCCACGGCCATCGCTGATACAAAAACCAGAGAAAAAAGCCTGAGCATGCGCCTCAGACTCGCTCATTCTTCATATCCTGTGAGTTCTTCAGATAAGAACCTACACGGCACTCGAATGCACCCAAAACATATAGTCTAACATGGGCACCTATGCACTGTCTGACAACCTGAGCCCGGACCTCGTGAACAACACCCCGACAGCTGACAGCACACTGAGCACATCAGACCCGCCATGGCCTTAGGTCATCATCTCTTCCCTACCTCAGTTTTCAGGCTTCAGAACCTAGACCTTATCTCCACTC
>NW_026756017.1:0-1183 GCF_022355385.1 Mustela nigripes
TGGAAACCAGGCCTCTGAGGAGAGATGCCTGGAATCAAAAGCAATGGATCTGATTAGGGCCTAGGTGCCTGTCTGGTTCAATCTTCTTCTCTGGGGTTATCTGTAATGGGTCTGAGTTGAGGTAGTTGCTCATCTTGGGACAGATCGCCCTGTTTGCCCTGAGTAGCCAACACTATTGGGATGGCCTCAGGGTCTTTGGAGTGTTCTCCTAATCTTTAGGGTTGTGGCCAATGGAATTAGCAGAATTCGCTTGGAGAAGGCAGGCACAGTCCTGAGGCTTGGCTCCAGGGGCCCCATCCTGGAGGGTGCGTGGGCCAGGACAGTGGGGACAGAAATCAGAAAACCCAAACTCAGCTTAGGTTTGGGGACGTAGGTATGACAGGCCTGATCTATAGACCGTGAGGAGAATTTTTCAGGCTATGAACAAAGGGCAAGTGTGAGGCATATCCCCAGGCTTTTGTATCTGGATTTTGTGTCAACAGTGGCCATGGAATGTCGGGATGGCCTCTTTGTCCATGGACAATTCTTTCTCTTTTAAGATTTGGTCAGATCCCAAGTTTTGGGGCTCATTCGGGGGATGGGAGGAGCCCCTTCGATATTTTTTTCCTCAGGGGTTCCAGAGCAGAGACCTGAATATGGGTGACTAGACCTCTCAACCTCTCATTAATATTGGGGGACTAAGGGATGGCAATGCGGGTTCTTGTCCCAGCCCCTGAGAGGCTTTACTTGAGGACAGGGCTCACACTGAGGGTCCCAATGTGTTCGTGCCCATTGCGGTTCTCAAGCATGGGCAGGGACTCATGGGCTACACTGGATTCTCCTACACTGAACGTTGTAAAACATGCCAACCACAAGGTTTTTTGCCTTGAGGAAGAAGGAGTTTCATTTCTGCATCACGTTCACCCCTGGGTAGTGAGTATAGATAAGGTCTAGGTTCTGAAGCCTGAAAACCAAGGTTGGGAAGAGATGATGACCTAAAGCCATGGCGGGTCTGATGTGCTCAGTGTACAGCCAGCTGTCTGGGTGTAGGTTGGGAATTCAAGCCTCAGGCTGTGCAAGACAGGGCATTAGCACCCAAGCGAAACTGTATAATTGGGGTAGAGTCAAGTGGCATGCTGGTTTATCCTCATTTGGCATTTCTGGTTAGCCCCATAGGGCAACGTTTCTCTTCTGGAGGGCAGTC
>NW_026756018.1:0-1183 GCF_022355385.1 Mustela nigripes
TAATTTTTCATGGTTAAGTAGTATTCCATAGTATATATTTACCATACTTTTTTATTCATTCATCCATTAATGGATACTGAAGTTATTTCCATCTCTTGCTTAGAGTTAATAATTTTATGATGAACATAAGAGTTCAGATATGTCTTCGAATAGTGACTTCGTTTCCTTTAGATATATACCTAGAGGTGGGATTACTGAATCATATGGTAATTTTACTTTTAATAATATGAATGATCTCCATACTGTTTCCATACAAAATTATATCCCTATCACAGTGCATAAGTTCCGCATTTTACCCAATATTTACCAAAATTTGTTAGTTTTAATTTTTTGGTAGTATATATTCTAATAGGTAGTAATATCTTGCTGTGTTTTTCAGAGGTAAACAACAACAACAACATAATGACTTTGCCCTGAGTTTTTACGTTGAGCACTTTTTAATGCTCCTGTTGGTCATTTATATAACTTTTTTGAAAAAAAAAAGTCTATTGAGATCCTTTTGCTATTTTTTTAATTATATATTATTTTCTATTTGTATCTGTTGGTTTTTAACCTCTTTTCAGTTATAAGATTTGTAAGTATTTTCTTCCATTCTGTGGATTGTGTTTTCATTCCTTCTCTCTTTTGTTTTTTTTTGTTTTTTTTGCAATGCAGAAACTTTAGTTTAATATAATACCATTTAATTTTTTTTGCTTCTTTTGCTTGTGTTTTTGGTCTGGTATCCAAAAAACTATTGGCAAGACCAATGTCAAGGAGAATTTTTCCTATGTTTTCCTTTAGGAAATTTAGTTTCATTCATCACATTTAAGTCTTTAATCTATTTCAAGTTAAGATTTATGAGTAATATAAGGTTCCAGTTTCATGCTGGTTTATGTGACTATTCAGTTTTAAACATCATTTATTGAACAGACTATCTTTACCCATTGTATATGTTGGCCCCTGTCAAATATTAGGTGACTGTATGAAAGGATTTATTTCTGGACTCTCAATTCTGTTCTACTTGTTTATGGGTCTGTTTTTAAACCAGTATACTTTATTGTTTTGAGCATGAGGGCTTTGTAGTATAGTTTCAAATCAAGAGTGTAATTTCGCTTCTTCATTCTTTCTCAGAACTGCTTTAATTATTTGTTGTCTTTTATGGTCTCATATAAATTTTAGGATTCTTTACTTACTTCTGTAAAAA
>NW_026756019.1:0-1183 GCF_022355385.1 Mustela nigripes
GATGACTGGGAAGCCCGCCTAGCATTCCAATTGTCTCCTAGCGACAAGACAGTTTAGATCTGATGGCTCTGCGGGAGCAACCGGGGTGGCTGAGTTGAAATGGACTTTCCTGAGGATGGGTCTAATGTGTGTTCGTGTCCATGAGGGCCTTGGAATGGATTTCAATAACAGCATATGGCTGTTTCTTGACTCACCAATCAGAACAAATCTCATCTACACCAGGGAAACTTGCACGATGGAGCTGTGTGAAAACTTCTATTTGAGGCCCCTTCAGGGCCCCAGTGCCACCGCTTCATTCCAAGGTCTCCATAGACATATTATCATATTAGGACACATCCACGGGAGAGTCCATTTCAACTGAGCCTCCTCGGTTGCTCCCCCAGATCCCGCAGATCTAACCTGTCTTGTTGCTTGCAGCCATCCATCCTTAGAACCTTAGAACACTGCTAGGAATCGTTGTCCTGGAGCCAACCAACAGGTCTCAATTTTCCTGCAGAAGAATCTTTGCAGTTGGGAGCTTCTCACAACTCCCATCGTGGGAAAACCCGCATGGCTTCGTGATCCACGCCCCCCTTCAAGAAGGGGCCATCAGGGACAGAATGTCCAACATGAGCGATCGTCGGATCTTCGCCCTGACTTCAGATGCACGAGATCTAGATTCCGGTCTCACCCAGAAATCTAGGTCTAGCTTGGGTTCTCAGACTTCCTTCCTCAGACTACTTGCCCACAAGCCCTCCAATTTGGCAATCCAGAACTACAGTGCAGCAGTCTGCCTGCCCTCCAGAAGAAAAACATTGCCGTCTGGGGCTACCCAGAAACCCCAAATGAGATTCAACCCACACGCCATTCGGCTGTACCCCAAATATATAGGCTAACCTGGGTACTAATGCCCTTTCTGAGACAACCTTAGTCTGGACCTCCTGGCCCCACCCAGACAGCTGGCCGCACACTGAGCTCATATGACCTGCCATGGCCTTTGGACTTCATCTCTTCTCAATCTCGGGTTTCAGGCTTCAGAACCTAGACATTATCTCCAATCACGGCCCGGGTTTGAATATGATGCAGAAATCAGAACGCTTTCCCCATGGCAAGAAACCTTGTGGTTGGCATGTTGTCCAAGGTTCAGTGTACTTGAAACCAATGTGGCCCACAAGCATGGGCGGGGCCTCATGGGCCACACTGG
>NW_026756020.1:0-1183 GCF_022355385.1 Mustela nigripes
TTTTGTCCCGGGCGACCTATACTATTGGGATGGCCTCAGGGACTTTGGAGTGTTCTCCTAATTTGTAGGATTTTGGACAATGGAATGGGCAGAATTCCCATGGATTTGGTTGGCACAGTCCTAATGTGTGGCTCCAGGGTCCCCAGCCTGGATGGTGTGTGGCCCAGGACTTTGAGGACAGAAGTCTGAAAACACAGGCTCAGCTTATGTTTGGGGACGTAGATATGGCAGGCCCGATCTACAAACCATGAGAAGACATCTTCAGGATATGAAGATAGTGCGAGTCTGAGGCGCTTGCTCAGGCTTTTCTCTCTGGATTTTGTTTCAGCGATGACCCTGTAATGTCGAGGAGGCCTCATGGGCCATGGACGAATCTTGCTCTCTGTGGATTTGGCCCGATCCCAATTGTTTTTCGTCAATCTATTGGATGGAGGACTCCTTTCAGGGTTGTTACATCAGGTGTCCCACCAAAAGAGGAATTCCAAAGCAGAGCCCTGGGGAAGAGTGATGGGACAACCCGAACTATTGTTAAAAATTGGGGCCTAGGGGCATGGCAAGCCCAATATGCTGTCTCTTCATCCAGCCACTGAGAGGCCTTAGCTGAGGACTGGGCTTAGGCTGAGGGTCACAATGTGTGTTTGCTACCTATCTCGACGGCGAGCAATGGTGGGTCCTCACGGGACACACTGGTTTCCACTACACTGAACGTTGGACAACAAGCCAACCACAAGTCTTCCTGCCATCGGGAAGGAGTTCTGATTTCTGCATCATTTTCAAACCTGGGCAGTGATTGGAGATAAGGTCTAGGTTATGAAGCCTGAAAACTGAGGTTGGGAAGGGATAATGACCTAAGGCCATGGGGGGTCTGAAGTTCTCAGTTTTTAGCCAGCTGTCTGGGTGGGCCCAGGAGGTCCAGGCTCAGGTTGTGTCAGAAAGGGCATTATTGCCCAGGTCAGCCTATATATTTTGGGTATAGCCAAGTGTTGTGCAGGTTGATCTTCACTTGGGGTCTCTAGGTAGCCCCAGAGGGCAATGTATTTCTTCTGCAGGGCAGGTAGAGTGCTGCACTGTAGTTCTGGATGCCAAACTGGAGGGCTTGTGAGCCAGTAGTCTGTGGACAGAAGTCTGAGGACACGAGCAAGGCTTAGGTTTCTGGGTGAGGACATGGCAGGCACAATCTACA
>NW_026756021.1:0-1183 GCF_022355385.1 Mustela nigripes
TTCCCTCTAAATGTACTTTGTTGAGGGTTTTTATCATGAATGATAGTTGTACTTTGTCATATGCTTTTCTGCATCTATTGAAATGATCATATGGTTTTTATCTTTTCTCTTGTTCATGTGGTATATCATGTTGATTGATTTGCAAATACTGAACCACACTTACTTTCTTGGAACAAATCCCACTTGATTGTAATCAATGATATTTGAAGTGCATTTTTGGATTTGGCTTGCTAAGATTTTCTCGAGGATTTTTGGTTTTTGTTCATCAGAGATATTGACCTGTAGTTCTCTATTTTTAAGAGTCATTATCTAGTTTTTGTTATTATGTTGATGCTGTCCTCATAGATGAGAAAACTTTTTTAAAGGTTAAAAATAGTCTTTCAAGATCCTGTGCAGTGTTGATGTTACAGACTCTCTGTTCTTTAATAGTGTTTCTCAAACCACTTCCATCAGAATCACATGGTTGGGGGGAAATAAAAAGAAACATATGGTAAAATACTTGTAAAAATGCACTTTACCAGGTCTCCCTCAAATCTGAGTAAGAATATTTGGGAAGACACCAGAAACTCACAGGTAAATGAATTCCTACAGGTGTTGTATTTATCCAGTATGAGGCTGAAGACTCTCCTTTGTACACTTTGCCTAAATGGGACCACATATGCAATCCCTCCTTGGCTCCGACTCTGGCGGAATAAGTCAGGCTCCCGCTCCTTCTCCCCACTAGTGTTCTTCAGCAAGCCCTTGCCTCTGTCCCGAACTATGACCAATGATGTGGGCATCTCACCAGAAAGTGTGCCAGCGCCACTCAAGTCACATTTTAAAAATGAGCCAATAGGGCTAAGCCCATCATAGTTTATGCTGGCAAGGCTGAAAATAGCAACAACCAAGAAATATTTTGCCCTTCATGTGGCTTCTTGCAGCGCTGCAGCTGTTGCCTCATCTAGTAAAAGTGCAGGCCTAAGAGTAAACAGACACTTAATTAGGTTAGGGTGAGTTCCAGAAACTTTCAAGCAGGCAGACCAGTAATGACCACCATGCTCTCACTGATACTTGGTGTGTGTAAGAAATAATTATCCCACAGCTGGGAGTGCTGTGGTTTCTCTCCCCCATGCCCTCCCTCTTTGAACGGTGTTGTTTCAATTCTCTGACCTGATGGGGTGTTTAGTCACCAGGAATGCGATGG
>NW_026756022.1:0-1182 GCF_022355385.1 Mustela nigripes
CAAGCGGCGGAGCAACCGCGCACAAAATCAGGACTTTTAAAAGTCTGTTCTGCTGAGGGACATCACTCCAGAGGCTAAACCAGGGCGAAGCCCACGCAGGGTCACCGTGGCCTCAGGTCCCGCAGGGTCACAGAAGGATCGGGAGTCTCTGAGTGTCGCAGAGCTTGCGGGTATTGGAACGGGAAAGCCGGCTACAGAGACAGAGCCCAAGCTCGCAGCTTGGGGTGACCTTGAACCAGTCGCAGGCTCTGTGAGCTCAGAGTGTGGCCAGAGGTCAGGCAGACGGGAGTAACTGGGCGGTGTTCTCTGAGGGCGCACTGAGGAGTGGGGCCCTGGGCTCTCGGCTCCTCTGGGCTGGAGACCAGGAGGCCGCCATTTGTATTACCGTCCTCCGGAACTCTACGGAAAGCGCTCAGGGAACAAAAGCTCCTGAAAGCAAACCCGAGCGGATTACTCACCCCGGCCCCGGGTAAGGGCGGTGTAATTCTGCCTGGGGCAAAGACACTTGAGAATCACTACAACAGGCCCCTCCCCCAGAAGATAAACAAGAAATCCAGCCGAGACCAAGTTCACCTACCAAGGAGTGCGGTTTCAATACCAAGAAGAGCAGCAGAATTCCAGAGGAGGAGAAAGCCAAGCACGGAACTCATGGCTTTTTCCCTGTGATTTTGTTCAGTCTTGCAGTTAATTTAATTTTTTTCTTTTTCATTTTTTGTTTTTTTTTTCTTGCCTTTGGGTAAAATTTTTTTTAACTGTTACCTTTTTCTTTTTTAACGATTTTTTACTAGTTTATCTAATATATATATTTTTTTGTTTTTACATTTTTCTTAGGTGTTTTCTTTTTTTTTATTCTTTTATTTTCTTTTTTCTTTTTTTTTTCTTTCTTCCTTTTTGAACCTCTTTTTATCCCCTTTCTCCCCCCTCACAATTTGGGGTCTCTTCTGATTTGGTTAAAGCATATTTTCCTGCAGTTCACTTTTAGTAATTTACTTGCCCCTTCGTATGCTCTTATCTGGACAAAATGACAAGATGGAAAAATTCAACACAAAAAAAAGAACAAGAGGCAGTACCGAAGGCTAGGGACCTAATCAATACAGACATTGGTAATTTGTCAGATCTAGACTTCAGAATGACAATTCTCAAGGTTCTAGCCGGGCTCGAAAAAGGCATGGAAGATATTAG
>NW_026756023.1:0-1182 GCF_022355385.1 Mustela nigripes
CCTCTCTGTGAATTTGGTCCAATCCCAATTGTTTTGGGTCAATCTGAAGGATGGGAGGAGTCCTTTTAGTTTTGTTACCTCAGGTGTCCCACCAAAAGAGGGATTCCAAAGCAGAGCTCTGGGGAGGGGTGAATGGACAACCCAAACAATCCAATTGGGGTGAGGTCGAGAACCGAGCAGGTTGATCCTCATTTGGGGTTTATGGAGATTCCCATAGAGCAATGTTTTTCTTCTGGAGGGCCAGCATAGGGCTGCATGTAAGTTCCAGAATTCCAAGTCTTGAGGACATGTTTGCCAGGACTGTGAGGAAGGAAGTCTGAAAACACAAGTTAGCACGAGGTTTGGGCCCACTGTGCAGAGGCTGAATCAAATCTCCTGCATCTGAGGTCAGGGCGAGTATCAGATGTTGCCTCAAGCTGGAGTTTGTGTCCATGACGGCCCCTTCCTGAAGGGGGTGGGGGCGTCATGAGGCCAGGGAGGTTTCCCTACGCTTGGAGTGTGAGCTGCTCCAAACTTCAAAGTTTCCTTCTTCAGGACAGTTGAGTACTATTGGATGGTTCCAGGATGCCCCATACAGAAAGACTCGAGAGCGAGGGCCTAAGCATGTATGCCGAGAAACGCCAACTCACCTTCCCATTGCCTGGTCGAGAGAAGGCACGCTCAATCTATGGGATCTTGGGTGAGCTACCCAGAAGGCTGAGTTCAAAAGGACTTTCCTGCGGATGACTCATAATGTGGGTAGGTGGCCATGGAGACCTTGGAATGTGGCAGTAGCTAAGGGCCTCTGCAGGATTCTCCAACCCAAAGGGTTTGACACAACTCCAACAAGGAAGCTTTCCATGCGGAGATGAGAGGTGTTCTGTCTGGTGCCTCAGGATAGCCCCATATGCTGGTCTTCGAACCCAGGCCTCTAAGGAGTGATACCTGGACACCAAAGCAAGAGTTCATAATAGGGCCTAGGGGCCTGCCTGGTTCAATCTTCTGTCCTTCGGATATCAGTCTGTGTGTCTGCATGGAGGTAGTAGTTGCTCAGCTGGTGTCATAATGCCCCTGTTTGTCCAGTGCGGCTTGCGGTAGTGGGAAGTCCTTGGGGACCTTGAGGTTTCTACTATTTTGTAGAGTTGTGGCCAATGGCACGGGCAGTTTCTTAGGAGAGAGCAGGCACAGTTCTGTGGTGTGGCT
>NW_026756024.1:0-1182 GCF_022355385.1 Mustela nigripes
GTCCTAATATGTCTTTGTGTCTATGGAGACCTTGGAATGAAGCGGTGACACTGAGGCCCTGAAGGGTTTCCTAAAGAGAGGCTTTGACACAGCTCCAACGTGCAAGTTTCCCATGGGTACATGAGATTTGTTCTGATGGGCGAGTCAAGAAACAGCCATATGCTGGTATTGAAATCCAGGCCTCAGAGGAGAAATGCCTGGAAAACAAAGCAATGGATCCAATTAGTGCCTAGGGGCCTGTTTGTTCCTTTTTATTTCTGGGGACACCAGTCTACGGGTCTGAGTGCATGTAGGTGCTCAGATGGGCTCAGATTACCCCTGTTTGTCCTGGGAAGCCACAACTATTGGTTTGGCCCCAGGGACTTTGGAGGTTTATCCTATTAGTAGGGTTGTGGCCATTTGAAGGGCACATTCAATTGCCTTGGAGAGGGCAAGCACAGTCCTCAGGTTTGGCTCCAGGGGCCTGAGCCTGTAGGGTGTGTAGGCCAGAGCTGTTTGGTCAGTTGTCTGAAAACACAAACTCGGCTTATGTTTCGGGTCATAGGTATGGCAGGACTGATGTACAGAAAATGAGGAGAACTCTTTGGGATATGAAAAAAGGGCAAGCATGAGGCTCTTGCTCAAGTTTTTGTCTCTGGATATCGTGTCACTCATGGTCTTGAAATTTCCGGGTGACTTCATGGGAATTGGACGAGTCACACTCTCTGGGAGTTTGGCCCCATCCAAAGAGTTTGGGCTCATTCTGTTGGATGGAAGAGGTCTGTTTTGTTGTTGTTGTTGATTTGTTTTGTTTTGTTTTTCAACCTCAGGTGTCCCACCAAATGAAGGATTCCAGAGTAGAGCTCTGGGGAGGGGCGACTGGACAACCAGAAATCTGGTCAAAAATTGGGGCCTAGGGACATGTCAAGCCCATGATGACATCTAAGTGTCCAGCCTCTGAGAGGACTTACTAGAGGACAGGACTCACGATGAGGGTCACAATGCATGTTATGCCCCCGTCGCACTCAAGAATGGGCGGGGCCTAAGAGTGAATGCTGGTTTCTCCGAACCTGAACGTTGGACAACATGCCAACCAAAGGTTTCTTGGCATGTGTAAGGAAGAGTTCTGATTTCTGCATCACAGTCACCCCTGGGCAGTGATTGGAGTTAAGGTCTAGGTTCTGAAGCCTGAAAACTGAGGTA
>NW_026756025.1:0-1182 GCF_022355385.1 Mustela nigripes
AGAAGGATATACTATCACAATTGAGGAAGATAATTGAGATTACTTAAAATGATAAACTTTACTGTATAGGGTTTTTTAAGTTTTCCACAGATTCAGATTCTTTTAAAATATATATCTATTTTGTGTAAAGAGAATGCACTGAGAAGTAAAAAGAAAGTGATATATCAGTGCTACCAACTAATGGCTCTAATATCATCACCTTATTTATGAACAATGAAACATTGTGCAATATTTAAATAAATTTAAATAAATTCCTATTTATTTTATATATTTATAAATTTAAATAAATTCCTATTTATTTATTATTAAATAAATTCCTCTAACAAACAGTATGTTTTGAAGTTTGCCAGCAGGAAAGTGTTGTACTACATGAAAATATGATCTAAAATTCTGCTTTCAAGGGCGCCTGGGTGGCTCAGTGGGTTAAAATTCTGCTTTCAAGAAGCTATAACAGTAACTACTGAGCATTAGCTATTATATGCTATGGATGAATAACTGAAATCTACATTTCAAACTAATGGTACGCTATATGTTAACTAATTGAATTTTAAAAAGTTAATAAAAAAAACCCCACTATTTGATAAAACAATATTCCCAACAGGCTCTTTTGCTTTAAAATACTCACTTTGTAATGAGAGTCATTACTTTTGTCTAGCCAATTCTTACATCACTGTTTATCCCTTCCCTGCTTTATCCCTTCCCAGTATCAATAAAGGCTCCTTTGGGTTACCTAGAAGCCATGAGAAAGCTTGTAGTAGATCTGGCTGGTTTTCACCAGCAATTTCACCACCATGTGCCCAGGGAAGTCTATTGATAAAGGCTTTATTGCAATAAATTGCAAATACATGGATGATTTTGAATTCTCTTTCTTGAGGTCTTGTTTCATGATAATAAATTTAGGGTGGCTTATTGGAATGGATTTTATTAACATATTTTCATAGTTCTAAGTACATGGAATTGTAAAATGGATTAATGAATGTGGCATTACTGACAACTGTCCTCAATTTGAAATCAAATTACAGTGTAATAAGATGAGGAAGCAAAGCAGATTTGGGATTATGAGTGAAATAATTTAAAAAAGTCTGAGGGGTATGATCAGACTATTGGGTAATTCAGTAGAAAAATGTCAACTGATTGAGATTCTGTGTTCCCTGATTTCAGAGAGAAGTTAAGATAAATAAG
>NW_026756026.1:0-1182 GCF_022355385.1 Mustela nigripes
ACACATGGGAAAATTGCACGATGGACCTGTGTGCAAGCCTCCCTTTAGGAGAACCCTTCAGGGCAACAGTGCCACCGCTTCATTCCAAGGTCTCCATAGACACAAAATCATATTAGGACTTATCCACGGGAGTATCCATTTACTCAGCCTCCTCGGTTGCTCCCCCAGATCCAGCAGATCTAACCGGTCTTGTTGCTTGGAGACAATTGGAATGCGAGGTGGGCTACCCAGCCATCCATCCTTAGAACACTGCTCGGAATCCTTGTTCTGGAGACAACCATCAGGTCTCAATTGTCCTGCAGAAGAATCATTGCAGTTGGGAGCTTCTTCCAACTCCCATCGTGGGAAAACCCCCATGGCCTCGTGATCCTCCCCCCTCCAAGAAGGGGCCATCAGGGACAGACTGTCCAACCGGAGCGATCGTCTGATCCTCGCCCTGATTTCAGATGCACGAGATCTAGATTCAGGACTGTAGATTGTGCCTGCCATATCCTCACCCAGAAACCTAGGCCTAGCTTGGGTTCTCAGACTTCTGTCCGCAGACTACTGGCCCACAAGCCCTCCATTTTGGCAATGCAGACTACAATGTAGCACTCTGCCTGCCCTCCAGAAGTAAAACATTGCCCTCGGGGGTTACCCAGAAACCCCAACTGAGAATCAGCCTGCACGCCATTCGGCTGTACCCAAAATATAGAGGCTGACCTGGGCACTAATGCCCTTTCTGACACAGCCTGTGCCTGGTCCTCCTGGCCCCACCCAGAGAGCTGGCCGCACACTGATCACATCGTACCCGCCATTGCCTTAGGTCGTTATCTCTTCTCAACCTCAGTTTTCAGGCTTCAGAACCTAGGCCTTATCTCCAATCATGGCCCGGGTTTGTAAAGGATGCAGAAATCAGAACTCTTATCCATTGCAAGAAACCTTGTGGTTTGCATGTTGTCCAAAGTTCAGTGTAGTTGAAATCAGTGTGGCCCATGAGGCCCCGTCCATGCTTGCTGGCCACATTGGTCACAAACGCACATTGTGACCCTCAGCCTGAGCCCAGTCCTCAGGTAAGGCCTCTCAGTGGCTGGATGGAGAGACAGCATATTGGGCTTGCCATGCCCCTAGGCCCCAATTTTAAACCATACTTCGTGTTGTCCCTTCACTCTTCCCCAGGGCTCTGCTTTGGAATTCCTCTTT
>NW_026756027.1:0-1182 GCF_022355385.1 Mustela nigripes
ATAGGTCTTAGACCTGCAAGAAATTCGAATTAGATGAATTCAGCTACTCAGGCACTGTTTCACATTTTCTGATCTCTGCAGAAAAGGGGTTAACCTTTTTACAACATGTAAAAGAGAAGACTATAACACATAATATGTGTAAGCATGTAAATATCAAAATATATCCCATTAGTTGCTAAGACATACAGGGCCTATTTTTTCTCTCAAATTCATGAATATGTAGGAGCAATAAGTGAGAAGTGAATGTATACTCTTCACTTTGAAGTCGTTTAGAAATCTAAAATATGACTTTCTTTGGTTTGTGTCTCCATATTCCTTTATTTCCAGTTTGAACAAATCCACATGCTTTGATTCAAAGGTAATAAATTCCTCTTATTTGGAAAAATGATATTTATTTTTGATCTCTCACCCTTAGCAGGTGGTTTCATTTTAGCACACTTCAGAGTTATAATTTCATGCTTATTAAAAACATTTATTATGATCTACATGGATGAATGAAACTTTTATTTTATTAAATTATTTGCCAAAACATCTGTTATTTTTAAAAATGTATTTCCTTTGAAGGGTTGTTTTAGAGCGTTCAGAGAGGATCTAGGAGTGTGGTATTATGCAGTTTAAAAGTAGGTATAAAATGGTAATTTATAGGATTGTTTCTTTAAGGCTTATGTATATTGTACATTATATGCTATAAAACATTTTGAAAGTAAATTTAAGGTATGTTTTACATAGTTTATTTTTTGGAAAAAACTATTGAAATGACCTGTGAAATTCAGTATACTCTCAACATTAATTTATTCTGAAATTTACCAGTTGTCTACTGAACCTATTATATGGCAGATATTACTTCAGACTACACTGGTAAATGAAATACTTGGCTTTGTAGAACTTTTATTTTAATGGGTGAGACAATTAAAAGCTATAAACCTTAATAAAAATTGCATAGTGCATTCAAAAAGGATGAGTACAATGGGGAAAAAGAAAAATTCGATCAGGGTGAGAAAAATCAAGGTTGCTAGGCAGGGGATGGGGAGTTAAAATTTTTAATAGGAAGATCAGGGTAGTTACAATGAAGCTGACAATTGAACAAAGGTATGGAAAGGTGATTTATTTGCCCAGAACTATCAGCAATAAGGTCACTCCAGACAAAGGAATTGGCTATCTTGAAGGCCATAAGGTTGGATC
>NW_026756028.1:0-1182 GCF_022355385.1 Mustela nigripes
TTGTCTCCATGGGCCTGAGCCTATAGGGTTTGATGGCCAGGGCTGTTCGGACAGTTGTCTGAAAACACAAACTCGACTTATGTTTCGGGTCATAGGTATGGCAGGACTGATCTAAAGACCATGAGGAGAACACTTCGGGATATGAATAAAGGGCGAGTGTGAGGCTCTTGCTCAAGTTTTTGTCTCTGGATATCGTGTCACTCATGGTCGTGAAATTTCCGGGTGACTTCATTGGAAATGGGCGAGTCTTACTCTCTGGGGGTTTGGTCCCGTCTAAAGAGTTTGGGGTCATTCTGTGGGATGGAAGAAGTCCATTGCTCTGTTGTTGTTGATTTGTTTTGTTTTGTTTTTCAACCTCAGGAGTCCCACCAAATGGGGGATTCCAGAGTAGAGCCCTGGGGAGGGGCGACTAGACAACCAGAAATCTGGTTAAAAACTAGGGCCTAGGGACATGTCAAGCCCATTATAACATCTAATGGTCCAGTCACTGTGAGGACGTACTAGAGGACAGGAGTCACGCTGAGGGTGACAATGCGTGTTTATGCCCTCGTCGCACTCAAGAATGGGCGCTGCATCAGGGTGAATGCTGGTTTCTCCTACACTGAACGTTGGACAACATGCCAAACACAAGATTTCTTGCCATGGGTAAAGAAGAGTTCTGATTTCTGCATCACATTCACCCCTGTGCAGTGATTGGAGATAAGGTCTAGGTTCTGAAGCCTGAAAACTGAGCTAGGGAAGAGATGATGAACTAAGGCCGTGGCGGGTCCGATGTGCTCAGTGTGCTTTCAGCTGTCTGGGTGTTGGTCACGAGGTCCAGGCTCAGGTTGTCTAACAGTGCTTTAGTGCCCTGGTGTGAATAAATATATGGGGTGCCTTCGATTGCCGTGTAGGTTCTTATCTGAAGAACTCTTCAGGATATGAAGAATGAGCGAGTCTGAGGCACGTGCTAAGGTTTTGCCTCTGGATGGCCGTGGAATGTTGGGGAGGCCTCATGGGCCATGGACGATTCTTGCTCTCTGTGGATTTGGCCCGATCCCAATTGTTTTTCGTCAATCTGTGGGATGGGAGGACTCCTTTCAGGTTTGTTACCTCAGGTGTCCCACCAAAAGAGGAATTCCAAAGCAGAGACCTGGGGAAGAGTGAAGGGACAACCCGAACCATGGTTAAAAATTGGGGCCT
>NW_026756029.1:0-1182 GCF_022355385.1 Mustela nigripes
CATCAGAGAAGAAGATTGAACCAGACAGGACCCTAGGCCAAAATCGGATCCATTGCTTTGGTTTACAGGCATTTCTCCTCAAAACCCTGGTTTACAATACCAGCATTGGGGTTTTCCTGTGGCACCCATCAGAACCAAACTCGTCTCCACAAGGAAACTTGTGCATGGGAGCTATGTCAAAAGCTGAGGAGAATACTTCAGGGTCCCGGTGCCACCGCCCCATTCCGCGGGCCTCATGGACACAATCACACATTAGACCCATCCTCAGGAAAGTCCTTTTCAACTCAGCCACCCTGGTTGCTCCCGCAGAGCCATCAGATCTAAACTCTCTTGACGCTAGGAGACAATTGGAATGCGAGGCGGGCTTCCCAGGAATCCATCCTCGAACGTTGGTGTGGACTCATCCATATGGTATGTCCTGGAGCTGTCCAACAGGTCTCAATTGTCCCGCAGAGGGAATCCTTGGTGGGGGCATCCCACCACTCCCAACGTGGGAAAAACTCCGCGCTCTCGAGAATCCGCTCCCTTCATGAAGGGGCCGTCATGAACAGAAAATCCAAGCTGAGCCAACGTCTGATCCTCGCTCTGACATCAGTAGCATGAGATATTGCTTCAGATCTTCAGGGGGTACATGCCGTGCCCTCGCCATGACACCCAAGTCTAGCTTGTGTTCTCAGACTTCCATCCTCACACTCCTGGCCCCGATGCCTACAAGTTTGGCAATTCCGGACAATCATTGCAGCACTCTGCCTGCCCTCTAGAAAAAATAGATTGCCTAATGAGCTGCCCGGGCACATTAAATGAGAATAAACCTACACGGCACTCGAATGTAACCAAATTATATAGTCTAACCTGGGTAGTAATGCACTGTCTGACACAACCTGAGCCGGGACCTCCTGAGCAATACCCAGACAGCTGACCGCACCCTGAGCACATCAGACCCGCCATGGCCTTAGGTCATCATCTCTGCCCTACCTCAGTTTTCAGGCTTCAGAACCTAGACCTTATCTCCAATCACTGCCCAGGGGTGAATGTGATGCAGAAATCAGAACTCCTGCTTACCCAAGGCAAGAAACCTTGTGGTTGCCATGTTGTCCTACGTTCAGTGTAGGAGAAACCAGCATTCACCCTGAGTTCACGCCCATTCTTGAGTGCGACGAGGGCATAAACACGCATTGTGAC
>NW_026756030.1:0-1182 GCF_022355385.1 Mustela nigripes
TTTTTCAAAATGTACAAATTCTCCACTGTGGAATTGTCTTGCTCTTGAAATATATGCCCTTCCCTATACCACTTAAGGAATCTGGACAGTAATATAACCAGTTACAGATTGAGTGTGTTAAGTAGGCAGAGGGACGCAGAGAAAGAGAGAGAGGAGGAAGCAGACTCCCATGGGAGCAGATAACTTGATGTGGGGCTCAATCCAGGACCCTGGGATCATGACCTGAGCTGGAGACAGAGGCTTTAACCCACTGAGCCACCCAGGTGCCCCTAAATTTTCTATATAAGTTAAAGACTAAATGTCTTTTTTTTATAAGATTTTACTTATTTGACATACAGAGATCCCACGTAGGCAGAGAGGCAGCCAGAGAGAGAGGGGAAGGCAGGCTCCCTGCCAAGCAGAGAGCCCAATGTGGGGCTTGATCCCAGGACTCTGGGACCATGACCTGAGCTGAAGGCAGAGGCCTTAACCAATTAAGCCACCCAGGCGCCCCTAAATGTCTTTATATATATATATATATATATATATATATATATATATATATATATACACACCCATAAATACTCATGTACTAATTATTAAAATATACTCCTGAAAAAAATATATATATATATACTCCTGGTTGAAAAGACTATCCAGTGAAAAAAAGACACCCTCTTCAGCAAAGAGTGTTGGGAAAACTAGATAGCAACATGCAAAAGAATGAAACTGGACAACGTTCTTATACCATACACAAAAATAAGTTCAAAATGGATTAAAGACTTAAATGTGAGACAGAAAACAATTAAAATCCTAGAGGAATATAGGCAGTAACTTCTGTGACATCAGCCACAGCAGCTTCCCAATACATATGTCTCCTGAGACAAGGGGAAGAAAAGTGAAAGTAAAGAATTGGGACTTCAGAGGAGTCAAGATGGCGGAGAAGTAGCAGGCTGAGACTACTTCAGCTAGCCGGAGATCAGCTAGATAGCTTATCTAAAGATTGCAAATACCTGAAAATCCATCGGCAGATCGAAGAGAAGAACAGCAATTCTGGAAACAGAAAAACAACCACTTTCTGAAAGGTAGGACCGGCGGAGAAGTGAATCCAAAGCGACGGGAAGATAGACCCCGGGGGGAGGGGCTGGCTCCCGGTAAGCGGTGGAGCAATGGAGCACAAAATCAGGACTTTTAAAAGTCTGT
>NW_026756031.1:0-457 GCF_022355385.1 Mustela nigripes
ATAAATTTTATAAATCTTTTAAAACATAAAAATACAAGAAAGATTTGTAACTTAAATTCACTAGTTGTAACATGTAATAGGAACCCTGTAAACAGTAATGATCACTGCTGAGAACAAAATTGATTTTTTTTAAGATTTTATTTATTTGGCAGAGAGATATCCCAAGTAGGCAGAAAGGAAAGCAGAGAGAGAGGAGGAAGCAGGCTCCCCACCGAGCAGTGAGCCCAATGCAGGACTCGATCCCAGGACCCTGAGATCATGACCTGAGCTGAAGGCAGTGGCTTAACCCACTGAGCCACCCAGGTGCCCCACAAAATTGATTTTCCAAAGGAATATCCCAGAACACTGAGGAAAATTTCAAAGAGATGGAAATGAGAAACGAATAAGTAAGATCTGAGGTCAGGTCCAATTCTACCTTGCAAGTACCCTGAGGACAAAAGGAGAAAATAACAGAAGT
>NW_026756031.1:557-1182 GCF_022355385.1 Mustela nigripes
CTTGCAAGTACCCTGAGGACAAAAGGAGAAAATAACAGAAGTTATAACTGAACAAATGCAGCATTTACTTGAGCTGAAAAACAGTCATGCCTTCAGTTCATAAAGCCTTCAAGTCCCAGGGAGAATTAGCTGAACAGACTCAAACCAAAACAGACATAAACCTATTTGACTTTCAGGGACTAAGAAAAAATTGTCAGGGTTCCGAACAGAAACCACCAGTTCCTTCTAGAAAATGAAACAGAGTATCATTGAATATTGACTTTCAGCTCTATCCCTCAGAGCTGAAATAACTCTCTTTCTTAGAACTCTTGCTTCCTATCACATATGTAAGCAGATGTCAGATTGATTAACCTTGTGAATTGGTTTAAGTTCTAACTCTACAAACAAAATGATAAAGAATCTAGGGGCATGTAAACATTTGTGAAGTGGTAAACTACCTTAGGTAGAGATAAGACCCACAGACCATAGAAGAAATGACACAGCACTTTATTTTAAAAATTTGAAAAAGAGCAAAGCTGCATGTGGGCAACAGGCTGTGAAAAGCATCTGTAACATCAGCTGTTCAAGGAGTTCATGTGTCTGACGTGCCTACAAATTGAGAAGAAGACAAACAGTCCGATTGAAA
>NW_026756032.1:0-1182 GCF_022355385.1 Mustela nigripes
GGTTTCCAGGCATCTCTCCTCAGAGGAATGGATTTCAATAACAGCATATGGCTGTTTCTTGACTCACCCATCAGAACAAATCGTATCTACACATGGGAAACTTGAACGATGGAGCTGTGTGAAAGCCTCTCTTTAGGAGAACCCTACATGGCCCCAGTGCCACCGCTTCATTCCAAGGTCTCCATAGACATATTATCATATTAGGATACATCCACGGGAGAGTACATTTCAACACAGCCTCCTCGGTTGCTCCCCCAGATCCAGCAGATCTAACCTGTCTTGTTGTGTTGCGAGAATTGGAATGCGAGGTTGGCTACGCAACCATCCATCCTTAGAACCCTGCTCGGAATCGTTGTCCTGGAGCCAACCAACAGGTCTCAATTGACCTGCAGAAGAATCTTTGCAGTTGGGAGCTTCTCACAACTCCCATCGTGGGAAAACCCGCATGGCCTCGTGATCCACGCCCCCCTTCAAGAAGGGGCCATCAGGGACAGAATGTCCAAACTGAGCGATCGTCTGATCCTCGCCCTGACTTCAGATGCACGAGATCTAGTTTCCGGTCTCACCCAGAAACCTAGGCCTAGCTTGGGTTCTCAGACTTCCGTCCTCAGACTACTGGCCCACAAACCCTCCAGATTGGCAATCCAGAACTACAGTGCAGCAATGTGCCTGCCCTACAGAAGAAAAACATTGCCGTCTGGGGCTACCCAGAAACCCCAAATGAGATTCAACCTGCACGCCATTCGGCTGTACCCCAAATATATAGGCTGACCTGGGCACTAATACCCTTTCTGAGACAGCCTGAGTCTGGACCTCCTGGCCCCACCCAGACAGCTGGCCGCACACTGAGCTCATATGACTTGCCATGGCCTTAGTTCTTCATCACTTCTCAATCTCGGGTATCAGGCTTCAGAACCTAGACATTATCTCCAATCACGGCCCGGTTTGAAAATAATGCAGAAATCAGAACGCTTTCCCCATGGCAAGTAACCTTGTGGTTGTCATGTTGTCCAAGGTTCAGTATACTTGAAACCAGTGTGGCCCATGAGGCCCCGCCCATGCTTGCGTGCCACATTGGTCACAAACACACATTGTGACCCTCAGCCTGAGCCCAGTCCTCAGATAAGGCCTCTCTGTGGCTGGATGGAGAGACAGCATTTTGGGCTTGCCATGCCCTTAGGC
>NW_026756033.1:0-1182 GCF_022355385.1 Mustela nigripes
CGTCTTTCGGGAAAATGGGGCTCCCAAGAATGGGGATGACCTCATTTTGGGCACGCAGGTTTCCCTCATTCCGAGGGTTGTCCAAAGCGCCGGGAGGCGAAATTGGCGCCTGCGTGGTAGGGAGATGCGTGGGTGCGGGACTCAGGGTTCCCGATATGGAGGCCATGAGGAACAGGACCCCGGAATCAGAAGGCTGGGGCAGCGAGCGAGTGTTCGAGCCCGAGCTTCGTGATGGGCCCTGACACATGGAATAGCACCAGGGACGGGTCCCCCGCAGGCCAAGGATCCGCAGGCGTTGTCCTCGCCACAGTCCGTCTCACGGAGTGCCTCCTGGCAGGGTGCGGGAGCGGGTACTCACAATGCCCGGCCAGGCCCCGGGGGGGTGGTCCTGCAGACGTGCGGCGCCCGAGGAGATTCGCCCGGCGTTTTCCGGCCAATTCTCACGAGCGTTCTGCCCAAAACAGGATCAGATTGGGCAGAACGCTCGTGAGATTTGGCCGGCGTTGGGCAGCCCTTCGAACCGCCCTGCTCTCCATGGCCCAGGACCCTTTCTCGCCCAGGGCATGTTGCGGCTGCCCGGAAATCGCACGCAAAAGACGTGGACCACCCGGGGGCGCCGGCGCACAGGAGCGTCCCGGGAGCAGAGTTGAAGGACGGGTGGCGGCTGGGCGTGCGCCTCCAGATTTAGGGATCATGGGGCACCCAAGAATGGGGATGATCTCATTTTGGGCACGCAGGTTTATCTCACTCCGAGGGTTGTCCGAAGCGCCGGTAGGCCCCGTTGGCGCCTGCGTGGTTGGGAGACGCGTGGCTGCAGGACTCAGGGTTCCCGATATGGAGGCCAGGAGGGACAGGACCCCGGAAGCAGAAGGCTGTTGAAGCGTGCGAGCATTCGAGCCCTGGTTTCGTGATGGGCCCGGCCCCATGGTATAGTGCCAGGGATGGGACCCCTGCAGGCCGAGCATCCGCAGGCGTTGGCTTCGCCATGTTCCGTCTCGCGGAGTGCCTCTTGGCACGGTTCGGGTGCGGGCACGCACAATGCCCGGCGAAGCCCCGGGTGGGCGGCCCTGCCGACATGCGGCACCCGAAGAGACATCGCTGGGCGTTTTCCGGCCAATTCTCACGAGCGTTCTGCCCAAACCGGGATCGGTTTGGGCAGAACGCTCGTGAGAATTGGCCGGC
>NW_026756034.1:0-1182 GCF_022355385.1 Mustela nigripes
GGTAAAGGGATTTGAGAAAATAAGGCAAAGCACTGGAATTATGTGTTAAAACTTTTAATATTATAGACAAATTGACTTAATTTCTAATACTGTTGTTGCTTATAATTAAATAAGATGTTTTCCATGAACCACGCATTACAGCAAATATATTGTCTATACAGATTAAATTTTCATCAAAAGTGATGTCTGGGTGGCTCAGTTGGTTAAGCAGCTGCCTTTGGCTCAGGTCATGATCCCAGCGTCGTGGGATCGAGTCCCACATCAGGCTCCTTGCTAGGCCGGGAGCCTGCTTCTCCCTCTGCCTCTGCCTGCCATTCTGTCTGCCTGTGATTGCTCTCTCACCCACTCTCTCTGATAAATAAATAAAATCTTAAAAAAAATAAATTTTCATCAAAAAATTGTAAGTATATTTTATTGTAGGATCATGATCAGCATTTGCAAATGAGAAAAGTGAAATTTAGAAAAGTATGTCTCTTCAAATCCCTCATACAATATCTGGCCTAGATAGAAGGATATACTATCACAATTGAGGAAGATAATTGAGATTAATTAAAATGATAAACTTTACTGTTTAGGGTTTTTTAAAAGTTTGCCACAGATTCATTTTCTTTTAAAATATGTATCTATTTTGTGTAAAGAGAATGCACTGAGAAGTAAAAAGAAAGTGATATATCAGTGCTACGAACTAATGGCTATAATATCATCACCTTATTTATGAACAATGAAACAGTGTGCAATATTTAAATAAATTTAAATAAATTCCTATTTATTTATTATTAAAGAAATTCCTCTAGCAAAAAGTATGTTTTGAAGGTTGCTAGCAGAAAAGTGTTGTACTACATGAAAGTAATCAGAAAATAGGATCTAAAATTCTGCTTTCAAGGGCCCCTGGGTGGCTCAGTGGGTTAAAATTCTGCTTTCAAGAAGCTGTAGCAGTAAGTATTGAGCATTAGCTATTATATGCTATGGATGAATAACTGAAATCTACATTGGAAACTAATGGTACACTATATGTTAACTAATTGAATTTTTAAAACTTAATTAAAAATACCATTATTTTATAAAACAATATTCCCAACAGGCTCTTTTGCTTTAAAATACTCACTTTGTAATGAGAGTCATTACTTTTGTCTAGCCAATTCTTACATCCCTGTTTATCCCTTCCCTGCTTTATCCCTTCCC
>NW_026756035.1:0-1182 GCF_022355385.1 Mustela nigripes
ACAGGTATTTTTCAAAGAGCTGGAGCAAATAATCCTAAAATTTGTATGGAATCAGAAGAGACCCCAGATCGCTAAGGAAATGTTGAAAAACAAAAATAAAACTGGGGGCATCACGTTACCTGATTTCAAGCTTTATTACAAAGCTGTGATCACCAAGACAGCATGATACTGGCATAAAAACAGACACATAGACCAATGGAACAGAGTAGAGAGCCCAGATATGGAACCTCAACTCTATGGTCAATTAATTTTCGACAAAACAGGAAAAAATATACAGTGGAAAAAAGACAGTCTCTTCAATAAATGGTGCTGGGAAAACTGGACATCTATATGCAGAAGAATGAAACTTGACCATTCTCTTACACCGTACACAAAGATGAACTCAAAATGGATAAAATACCTCAACGTGAGACAGGAATCCATCAGAATCCTAGAGGAGAACATAGGCAATAATCTCTTTGATATCAGCCACAGCAACTTTCAAGATATGTCACCAAAGAGGGACGCCTGGCTGGCTCAGTTGGTTAAGCAGCTGCCTTCAGCTCACGTCATGATCCTAGCGTCTTGGGATGGAGTCCCACATCGGGCTCCTTGCTTGGCAGGGAGCCTGCTTCTCCCTCTGCCTCTGCCTGCCTCTCTGTCTGCCTGTGCTCGCTCGCTCTCTCTCCATCTATCCCTGACAAACAAACAAATAAATAAAAAAAAGATATGTCTCCAAAGGCAAAGGAAACAAAAGCGAAAATAAACATTTGGGACTTCATCAAATCATAACCTTCTGCATAGCAAAGGAAACAGTTAAAAAAACAAAGAGGCTACCCACGGAATGGGAGAAGATATTTGCAAATGACAGTGCAGACAAAAGATTGATATCCAGGATCTATAATGAACTCCTCAAACTCAACATACACAAAGCAGACAATCATATCAAAAAATGGGCAGAATATATGCACAGACACTTCTCCAATGAAGACATACAAATGGCTATCAGACACATGAAAAAATGTTCATCATCACTAGCCCTCAGAGAGATTCAAATTAAAACCACATTGAGGTATCTCCTTACACCATTTAGAATGGCCAAAATTAACAAGAGAGGAAACAACATGTGTTGGGGGGGATGCGGAGAAAGGGGAACCCTCTTCCACTGTTGGTGGGAATGCAAGTTGGTGCAGCCTCTTTGGG
>NW_026756036.1:0-1182 GCF_022355385.1 Mustela nigripes
CGTTGGGGAAGCCTGATATGACCTGCCAGTGAAGGGACGTGTATGGCGGGTGAGCTCTCTTCTCCCTGCATCCTCAGGGCTTCAGTACAGCAGAAGAACATGTCGCTTCCTTTAGGATGTGCCTCGAAATGAGCTGGGCAGGGGGGTTTTCTCTGTAATGGGGTGCCTGGATACGTGGATTCTAATTCCGTTGGGCTCTGTCGTCAGGGAAATGAGGTCACCATTGAATGGGGGCTCCTTACCAAACTTTCTGCTCCCACCAGAGCACCCTGAGTGCGCCCATCCCCAAGCTGCTCAAGGCTCACCCACCACCCCAAACCCTGTTCATCCAGTGACCCACACACAGCCAATCCCAGCCCCTGGGAGTCCTGGATGCAACTGTTGTCCCCACTTCTGGGAACAGAGATGGGTTCAGACAGAGTTAGGGTTAGGGTTAGGGTTAGGGTTAGGGTTAGTGTTAGCAGGAGGCTTAGGGTCAGGGTTAGGGTGAGACATTGTTGGGGTCAGGGTTAGCGTTAGGGTTAGGGTAGGGGTCAGAGTTATGGTTAGGATCATGGTTAGGTTTAGGGTCAGGCTCACAGTACGGTCAGGGTTACTGTTACGGTCAGAGTCAGGGTCTTGGTCAGTGTTAGGGTGACGGTTAAGTTAAGGGTCAGGTTCAGGATCAAGGTCAAGTTTTTGTTTTGGGGCAAGGTTCATGTCAGGGTCAGGGTTAGGTTTGGGACAGGTTTAGTGTCAGGGTTAGGGTCAGGGTCAGGGTCAGGATTAGGTTTATGTTTATGGTAAGGTCTGCTTTATGTTTAGGTTCTGTTTTATGAGTAGGTTCAGGATCAGGGTTAGCTTTAGGGTTACGATTCTGTTCAGGCTCACGGACTGGGTCAGAGTTCGGTTTACAGTCAGGGTTAGGGTCAGTGTTGTGGTCAAGGCCAGAGTCAGGTTTAAGGTTAAGTTCTGACATAGGCAAAGTTCAGAGTTAGGGTTATGATCAGGGTCAGGGACAGGGTCAGGATTATTGTTAAAGTGGGGTTAGAGTTAGGATTAGAGGTAGTCTGAGGGTTAGGGTTAGACCGGGTTAGGTTCAGTGTCAGGGATAATGTTAGGTGTTAGTTTTATGGTTAGGTTCAGCGTTATTTTCGGGTCAGGGCCCATGTTAGTGTCAGGGTCACGGTTACGTTTAGGGTT
>NW_026756037.1:0-1182 GCF_022355385.1 Mustela nigripes
TAATCTGTGATAGATGTACTACTTGGATTAATTTTTGTAGAAATCCAGTGGTGACAACCTATCTCACAAGGCAGGTCTAAACCTTCCAGAGAATCTGTTCCACCAGTAGGAAGGTCCAGGGTTTTTCTCATGGCCTGGTGGGCCTGGTGCGGTCTGGCCCGCTAACCTCTGGCCACCTGTCATCATTCCCCAGTCTTGCTATCTCAGACACATTCCCCACAACATTGCAGAGCTGGTGCCGCACCAGCTGTTGGCTCGCGGCCCTGGCAGTTTTCTTTGGTCGGTGTACTGTTATCTTAGCCTCTCTGTTCTTCTTTGACATTTGGGGCTGAGCGGAATGGTGTTGTTGAGGGCTTTGGTAGTTGCTTGGGGCTGCCGGAAATTTAACCACAGCCCGCGGAGGGCAGTTGCTGACTTCAGACGGCCGGCAGGGTCTTGCGCTCTGTTCTTTGCGGGCTGCTGCTCACCAGAGCCCACCTCCTCCCTTGCTTCCTCCCGATTGCCTGCTACTTCCACCTCTTGCCTCTTGGAATGTTCCTCCATCCCGTGCTGGGTCTGTTGTGGCCATTGTTTTGGTGTGAGCAGTCAGAGCACATGATGTTTTTCTCTCTGGTTTTTTCCCATCAAATGCTTACCTTTCTACTTAAATGTTCAAAGGGCAAGTGAAATACTTTAAATGAAACTCCAGGTGAAGACTCTGGCTTTGGGCCCTGGATCAATACAAAGAATTGATTTTTACTCACTTGGCTCAGAACAGACGGAATCCTGGCGGAGCAGTGCGTACATACATGCATGCTGTCTGTCTGCGAAATTATGCAAGAAGTCATACATTGACTAGAATAGAGCTTAACTCTCTTTTTTAATTAAAAGATAGAGGAAAGCAGAACTTCCCCCAATTTCTTACACTTTGGATACCAAACCCAGACACACCCATATTTTAGGACGAGTTCCCAGGCTGCAGGTTCTTACCTAGTCCAGGTCACAGACTTTTTTTTCTCTTCCCTGAAGAACAAATCTTTCTCCCACCTCTTACTGGAATGAAGAGAGGAAAAGGAATTAGTGTTTTGCCTTTAGAGAGAAAAAATGGTGAAGAAGCTACACAACGAAAACAGAGGAATATGAAGAGACAGTTGTAATTACTGACAAGTAAACAGAAAGCTCCAGCAACCACATCTAGGCAGA
>NW_026756038.1:0-1182 GCF_022355385.1 Mustela nigripes
TTACAGAGGAGGAGAAAGCAAAGCACGGAACTCATGGCTTTCTCCCTGTGAATTTTAAGTCTTGCAGTTAATTTAATTTTTTTCTTTTTCATTTTTTTTCTCTTCTTCTGCTAAAAATTTTTTAACTTTTACCCTTTTATTTTTTAACATTTTAACTAGTTTATCTAATATATATATTTTTTTCTTTTTTATACTTTTCTTTATTTGTTTTCTTTTTTTAATTTTTTTTTCTTTCTTTCTTTTTGAACCTCTTTTTATCCCGTTTCTCCCCTCTCACGATTTGGGATCTCTTCTGATTTGGTTAAAGCATATTTTCCTGGGGTTGTTGCCACCCTTTTAGTATTTTACTTGATCCTGCATATACTCTTCTCTGGACAAAATGACAAGGCGGAAAAATTCACTGCAAAAAAAAGAACAAGAGGCAGTACCGAAGGCTAGGGACCTAATCAATACAGACATTGGTAATATGTCAGATCTAGAGTTCAGAATGACAATTCTTAAGGTTCTAGCCGAGCTCAAAAAAGGTATGGAAGATATTAGAGAAACCCTCTCAGGAGATATAAAAGCCCTTTCTGGAGAAATAAAAGAACTAAAAGCTAACCAAGTTGAAATCAAAAAGCTATTAATGAGGTGCAATAAAAAATGGAGGCTCTCAATGCTAGGATAAATGAGGCAGAAGAAAGAATTAGCGATATAGAAGACCAAATGACAGAGAATAAAGAAGCTGAGCAAAAGAGGGACAAACAGCTACTGAACCACGTGGGGAGAATTCGAGAGATAAGTGATACCATAAGACGAAACAACATTAGAATAATTGGAATTCCAGAAGAAGAAGAAAGAAAGAGGGGAGCAGAAGGTATACTGGAGAGAATTATTGGGGAGAATTTCCCCAATATGGCAAAGGGAATGAGCATCAAAATTCAGGAGGTTCAGATAATGCCCCTTAAAATCAACAAGAATAGGCCATCACCCCATCATCTAACAGTAAAATTTACAAGTCTTAGTGACAAAGAGAAAATCCTGAAAGCAGCCCGGGAAAAGAAGTCATTAACATACAATGGTAAAAATATTAGATTGGCAGCAGACTTATCCACTTAGACCTGGCAGGCCAGAAAGAGCTGGCATGATATTTTCAGAGCACTAAACGAGAAAAACATGCAGCCAAGAATACTATATCCAGCT
>NW_026756039.1:0-460 GCF_022355385.1 Mustela nigripes
GGAGGCGCTCGAGCCTGAAGGCGGACCAGTCCCAGGCTACTGCCTGGCTCCAAGTGAGACATGAAGCCTTGGAGTTCTCTTTCCCCATCTTTATGTCATGGCAATGATAGGGGTGATTGGATGTATCAAAGAATTTGGCATTTTTTTAAGATTTTTTATTTATTTATTTGACAGAGAGAGATCACAGGTAGGTAGAGAGACTGGCAGAGAGAGAGAGAGAGAGTGAAGCAGGCTCCCTGCTGAGCAGAGAGCCCGATGTGGGACTTGATCCCAGGACCCTGAGATCATGACCTGAGCCGAAGGCAGCGGCTTAACCCACTGAGCCATGCAGGCGCCCCAGAATTTGGCATTTTTAATGTCTCTTCATACCTGAGAAGTAATCCGGCATATATTACAGGAATGTCAAATAAAAATGTAAAACAGGGGCGCCTGGGTGGCTCAGTGGGTTAAGCCGCTGCCT
>NW_026756039.1:560-1181 GCF_022355385.1 Mustela nigripes
CTGGGTGGCTCAGTGGGTTAAGCCGCTGCCTTCGGCTCAGGTCCTGATCTCAGGGTCCTGAGATCGAGTCCCGCATTGGGCTCTCTGCTCAGCAGGGAGCCTGCTTCCCTCTCTCTCTCTCTGCCTGCCTCTCTATCTACTTGTGATTTCTCTCTGTCAAATAAATAAATAAAATCTTAAAAAAAAAAAGCACACCCCATTTAAAAAAAAATGTACAACATATTAGACATTACTTTTTTAAAGAGAAACTGCTAGGCAAAAAAGATACTTTGTGCTGTCAAATATATAAAGAATTGATTTCTTTTAAGTCATCTTGTAGATACAAATGTAGGCTTCAGATGACCTCAGAGAATATTCTTCTCTAGTTCCCAACTGTTACTTAAACTAGCATCATCTATCTTTCCTCAAAGTTTTTGGTAACAACAACCCTTCAAATAAAAATCTCTGAATGCTGATAAAATGAATTATTAGTTTTGATCCTACCATGTTATTGATCGTGAATCTTTGAAGCACATTAAAGTGAAATGTGCTTTGTGTGCTTGGGTGAGTCAGTTGGTTATGTATCTGATTTTTTAAAAAGATTTTATTTATTTATTTGACAGAGAGAGAGAGGGCACAGCA
>NW_026756040.1:0-196 GCF_022355385.1 Mustela nigripes
AGGCTCACAGTCCGGGTCAGGTTTAGTGTTCAGGTCAGTGTCAGGGTGACTGTTAGGGTCAGGGTTAGGTTTATGGTCATGGTCTAGGTCAGGGTCAGGGTGATGTTTAGCGCCACCGTCCGCTTTAGGGTCAGGTTCAGGTATTGGTTTAAAGTCCACATTCGGGTCAGGGACAGGTTATGTAGTATTCAGTGTT
>NW_026756040.1:296-986 GCF_022355385.1 Mustela nigripes
AGCGTCAGGCTTTGGTTTAGGGTCAATGTTCGGTTCAGTGTCACAGTTAGGTTTTGGCGGTAGTGTTTGGGATGGGGGTTAGAGTTAGCGTTAGAAGTAGGGTTATGGTTAGGTTTAGGGTTAGTCAGCGTAAGGTCGGGGTTAGGGTTTTCTTTAGCGTAGGGGTTAGTGTTAGGGTCAGGGTCAGCGTTAGGTTTAGGTTCAGGGTCCTTATTATGGTCATGGTTAGAGTAACCTTTATGTTTAGGGTTAAGGTCAGGATCACAGTCACGGTCAGGTTTAGTGTTAGTGTCAGGGTTAGGTCAGCATCAGGGTTAGCATTAGGGTCAGGGTCAGGGTCATGTTTAGGTATGAGTCTTGTTTACAGTAATATCAACGTTAGCTTTAGGTTCAGGGTACACCTCAGGGTCAGTGCCAGGCTTAGGTTTAGGTTTAGGGTTCAGGTCAGGATCACAGACCGGGTCAGGGTCAGGGTCAGGGTTTGGGTTAGGGTTTGGGGCAGGCTCACAGTCAGTGTCAGGGTCAGGGTTAGTGGTTACTGTTAGGGTGAGCCCCGCTCCTGGGTCATGGACCCATCCGTTCAGGGTCTCAGGATAAACCCTGGGCAGAAGGGTGTAGACCCTCCACCCGATCCCACATAACCAGCCTTAAACTGGGGTGTGAACATAACTTGCCCACCAGACATGTAAA
>NW_026756040.1:1086-1181 GCF_022355385.1 Mustela nigripes
TAGTAGCCAAAGGGCCTGAGGCGTTGGGGAAACCTGATATGACCGGCTAGGGAGGGGACGTGTCTGGCGGCCGAGCTCTCTTCTCCCTACATCCT
>NW_026756041.1:0-1181 GCF_022355385.1 Mustela nigripes
ATGTTTGTTGTAATTTGCAACAGCCAGCATCCTTTGGACACTCTTCCAACATCTGAGGAATTTTCCCATGTTGACTTTCTACCCCAAGAGAAGCCAGAAATTACTTTGCAAATGATACAAGGTCTGCCCATCAGATGCATCCACATGAGTCTCTGATGGGAGAAGAAGAAGCAAGCACCAAGTAGGTAGGATCTGTTTCTAAGGATGGATGCAAAAGACTGGAGTTCTCTGAGCAGCCATGCCCACGGTTCCATCCAGGGTCAACTGTTTGGGTATCACTGCACTATCTCCCCTGGGCAGTCCTGCGGTGGTACAGCCCCAGAACCTGGCATTGACCCTCCGCGCATACTTCAAGGTTCTTGATAATGTTCAATAAAGTTCTTTTCTGTTCAAACTAATTACATCATTGACTGATACACATTTTGCTTTTCAGAAGTAAAGAATAGGGGAAGAACTCATAAGTGCTTTGAAAACTGTAAAAGACTGTACCGATCTACGGTAGCAACTACAGTGCTTGGCTTTTAAAGGCAAGAAGCAGCAACCTAAGCTTGCAAAAAAATATACCACTCACAAGCTTGTTGAATGTTTAGAATTCTACAAAGTAAAGCATGGGTCATGGGATTAATGTTGTAGATGTCCCCTCATAGCCAGATGGATGATGAGTTGGGTTTTCAGAAGTTTCCAAAGCTACTCTTAGTGTAGGAACTAACTGAGGCTATTTATGTCCCCATGCTCTGACACTGGACACTTGTCCTTTGGGGGGCAGATAGGAGGAAACCCCAAGTTGGTGGGACGATGCAGGTTTTCAGTCTGGGCCTGGCTTAGGCCCCAGCCAAGAGCCAGCATGGCCCACCAGGGACATCACCCACACTCCTTCCTTTGTTAAGATGAATAATCTTCTATTGTAATTTATTTATTTATTGCATTGCAATTTTATTTATTTATTTATTGCATTTCATTTTGATATAATAATATAACATTGTGATAATATTTCAAATGACAAGACGTAAAAATTCAACACAAAAAAAAGAACAAGAGGCAGTACCGAAGGCTAGGGACCTAATCAATACAGACATCGGTAATATGTCAGATCTAGAGTTCAGAATGACAATTCTCAAGGTTCTAGCCGGGCTCGAAAAAGGCATGGAAGATATTAGAGAAACCCTCTCGAGAGATATAAA